>NW_009209836.1:0-3328 GCF_000690835.1 Fulmarus glacialis
TCTCAGGGAATATTGTAGATGTCTTCATAAAGAGGATAGAAGAAAAAGGAGTTTCTGAGGATATGGAAGGGAAGATGAACAAGTAGGAGAAAGTGTCCCATCCTGTCTCCCCCTTGAATTCATTCTCTGAGGAGAAAAAAGTGTAATTACTAATAGTTTCTAAGAGGTGGTTCCCGGGGTACAGAGGTGACGGCAGTGCTGAGTACAGATACCAGATTGGATTTACGACCAATGATTTTATCACCTCATAAAACAGCAGCAAAATTATAATCTTGGCCCAGTTCCGAATAATGATAAGCAGCACAAAAGGGAACATATACTGCAAGCAAGGTATTACATAACCCAACATCAAGAGCCAGCCCCACAGCTTTGAGAGCCAACAAATCAACATTGTGACCAATCAATATAATGAATGCTTATAACAATCTTGACTTAAGACACTTTGATCAGATCTATCGTTATCTCAATCCTTCAAGCCCCACATTGGGTGCCAAAAAGGACTGTAGTGGTTTAACCTGGCAGGCAGCCAAATACCACGCAGCCGCTCGCTCACTCCCCCCACCGGGGGGGCAGGGGGTGGGGCAGGGAGAGAATCAGAAGGGTGAGAGTGAGAAAAACTCGTGGGTTGAGATAAAGACAGTTCAATAGAACAGAAAAGGGAAAATAATAATGATAGAATATACAAAATGAGTGATGCACAATGCAATTGCTCACCACCCACGCTGACCAATAACCAAGTAGCGATCAGTACTTCCTGGATCACGTCTACCATTCATATACTGAGCGTGACGTCACATGGTATGGAATACCTCATTAGCCAGCTGGGCAGGTACAAGCTGCATCTAGTGGAGGCCTGCTTATTCTGTGGTGCTTTGTGCTTAATGGGCAACAGATGCAGTTGCTAGCATGTGTGCATTCACTAGTAAATGCTATTGACATACTTGTTTTTGTAATAAATAAGATAAAACCCACATTTGCCTTGAAATGTTTTAAAGAAACTGAAAAATTAAAAATTCATAGAGTCATAGAATAGTTTGGATTGGAAGGGACCTTTAAAGGTCATCTAGTCCAACTCCCCTGCAGTGAGCCGGGACATCTTCAAGTAGATCAGAGCCCCATCCAACCTGACCTTGAATGATTCCAGGGATGGGGCATCTACCACCTCTCTGGGCAACCTGTGCCAGTGGTTCATCACCCTCATTGTAAAAAATTTCTTATATCTAGTCTGAATCTACCCTGTTTTAGCTTAAAACCATTACGCCTTGTCCTACCGCAACAGGCCCTGCTAAAAAGTTTGTCCCCGTCTTTTTTATAAGCCCCCTTTAAGTATTGATAAGTCGCAATAAGGTCTCCCTGAAGCCTTCTCTTCTCCAGGCTGAACAACCCCAACTCTCTCAGCCTTTCTTCATAGGAGAGGCATTCCATCCCTCTGATGATTTTCATGGCCCTCCTCTGGACCTGCTCCAACAGGTCTATGTCTTTCCTGTGCTGAGGGTTCCAGAGGTGGACGCAGTACTCCAGATGGGGTCTCACCAGAGCAGAGTCGAGGGGCAGAATCACCTTCCTCGACCTGCTGACTGCGCTTCTTTTGATGTAGCCCAGGAGACGGTTGGCCTTCTGGGCTGCGAGCGCACATTGTCGGCTCATGTCCAGCTTTTCATCCACCAGATGCCATTCCAGGTGCAAATACCAATAGAGATAGCATTGCAGATGACATCCTATTGCAGATGGAGATACCACTGGAAATGCAGATGCCATTGCAGATACCACTAGAGATGCCATTGCAGTTGCAGGTGCCCTTGCAGATGCAGATGTCATTGCAGATGCAGATACCATTGCAGATACCACTTTACAGTCAAATACCATTGCATGCACCACTGCAGATAGCGTTAGAGATGCCATTTCAGATGCAGATACTGTCGCAGATGAAGATACCGTTAACTGATGCAGATGCCGTGGCAGATAGCATTGCCGATGCAGGGACTGTGGCAGATGCAGAGGATATTGCAGATGCTACTGGATTTTGCATACCTGCCCAGGATCCCATTGCAGATGCCATTCCAGGTGCAAATACGATTGCAGAGAGCATTGCAGGTCAACATACGATTGCAGATGGAGATGCCGTTGGAGATGCAGATGCCATTGCAGATACCCTTGGAGATACCATTGCAGATACAGATAGCAATGCTGCTGCAGACACCATTGCAGCAGAAGTTATCATTGCAGATGCTATTGATGATGCATATAGTGTTGCTGATGCCATAGCAGATGCGGGTACCATTGTGGAGGTAGATGCCATTGCAGACAGAGATACCATTGCAAATGGCACTGCAGATTCAAATACCATTGCAAAAACCTTTGCAGAGACGTTTCAGAGGCACATACCTTTCCTTATAAAGTCATAGATTTGGACACCAAAGCCAATACCATTGCAGATGCAGCTGCCATTCCAGATGCAGATACTGCTGCAGGTGCAGATACCACTGCAGAAACCACTGCAGAGACCATTGCTGATGCAAAGTCAGGTGCAGGTACAATAGGAGATGCAGAGGCTACTGCAGACACTCACTGCATTACAAATGCCTTTGCCAATGCAGAGGCCATTGCAGATATCAATAGCATTACACGTACCGATGCAGATACAAGTACCATTACAAATGCCATTACCAACACCATTACAGATCCTGATACCAGTACAGATAGAGACAGCAATAGGGTCACAGAGTGTCACACACATACGAGACCAATAATGGTACAGATACCATTAGAGATATCATTGCAAGTAGAGACAAAATTACTCATGCACATAAAAAACCCATTGCAAATACATGTGCAGATACAGACACCATTACCAATACAGATACAGTTGCAGGTACAATTACAGATACAGATACCATTAGATACCATTAGAGACACAGATGGTGGTATCATCACAACTATAAGTGCAAGTACCATCACCCATACCATCACAGAAACCCTTATAATTACATTCTCCCACTGAATTGGAGATACAATTGCAGATACAAGCACAAGATCTGTAAAGTTCCAGATACAATGACAGATAAAGATACAATTAACCATACTTTTCCAGGTACAAGTGCAATCACAGGCACCGTTACACGTACAATGGCAGATACAAGTGCAGATTCAGTTACACATACAAGTACAGATACAAGTAATGTCCATTAGAGATACCATTAGAGGTAGAGGTACCATCACACATAAAACTGTTGATGCAAATACAACTGTGGATGCAGATACGATACCAGTACAGATGCAGATACAAATGCCAGTACAGATGCAGATACAGGTACTATTACACATACAG
>NW_009209837.1:0-18646 GCF_000690835.1 Fulmarus glacialis
GAACCTTATAAAAGAGAGAGGTTTTTAACTTACATCCTGGTGTGTATCTAGAGTTCAGAAATCTCCGCAGAAGATTAAGCAGGTTAGAGAGAGAAATTAGCTTTGATCCCTTTCTGCCAGCATAGGATTATTCCGCATCGTATTGGTTTTGAAGTTCACGTCTAATCCAGTTTTACACGTCTCAGGGGACTGGGCTTCTTACGACTTCTTCTGTGAAACTGTTGTGTGGTGTAGCCTCTGATTTAGAGGTACATACTTGATACCGAGGTTCAATTTGCATTTCCATGACTGCATCCCATTTCATCCTGTGCCATATACATAATGTCGCTACTTCGTGGTATATGGCTTTCAAAGGCATTATCGTGCTCATGGTATTTTATATGCTCCCTACACACAGTCAAACTATGTATGTTTGAACCCCAGTCTTGCAAACAACTGTGCGTGACTTCTGTGTAGGTCTTCGAACTGTTGAACATATTTACATACAAAAGGGCTTGTAGTGTCCAGTGTGGATCAAAAAAACTGGCATGAAACAAGATTAAAAGAGCCGTGTGTGCAGAAGTATTGCTAATCGAGGCAAAGAGGAGGGTCATGTAACTTCTCCAGCAACGTGGAAGGTTTAAATGGTCAGTCCTGAGTTGTTTTTTTTAATGTGCTGCGTTTTATGCATGATGAGTTTGTAAAACCGTAAGTTTTCTTTCTAATAAACGTGTATTTTCCAGCTTAAAAAATACTTGTCTGTGATCCTTTGAAGTGCCTTTTTAGAGGCATTCAGTGTTGGCAGTACGCTCAGAACGTTTTCTCCTTACATACACCGGGCATCGCAGTAGCAGACCGGCAGAGCATTTAAGCACATGATCTATTTTAAGTACACAAGCGATGCATTTAAAAATGACAGCGTGTTTTGCTGGACTGACAAAAGCTTGTTCGGAGCCATGTTAGGTTAGCACCCAGGTTAGATCAGTCCCAGGAACGTTTCAGGAACTGCCTTCTGAAGTAGAAAGTGCTAGAGAGGTCAGAAATGCGGTTTATACACCAAAAAAGTGTTTTAGAGGTCAAGAGTTAAAATTTCAAGTTGCTAAGGGTTATCTGTATTTTAGTGGTAAGCGTGAGAGATCCCAGAATTGAACCCTCATCTCTGTTCCTGCCCTTTACTCACACTTTGCAGTATTATTTCAATTTTCTTAAAGAGTGCAGATAGCACCGCAAGGAAAAAATTGTGCCGCATTTCTAGAAGGGAGAGAGAGCAAAGAGAAGGATGATAAAGGATGAATACAATAGATAACCTAAATATTGTGCTGTATACACTGAGATGGATTTTTTTTTAGATCATCTACAGGATTAAGTATATTACAGTAAATTAGTGTGTGTAGACACTTGGAAATATATGTGCATTTCAGACAGTTTTTAGCAGTGTGAAGGATGCATTCTTGCAGCCTGGACGGCAGAGAATATTCTTGCTTGTCCGAGCTGCGTTGCTTGGATAGCACGTGCTATTGCCATTTTCTTCACTGGCAACAGCTTGCTCAGCGCAGGTGTGGGGTAGAACCCAAATCCGTCCCAATGACACTTAACGAACCGTCCTCCTCCCCCAAAGCTGTTCTTGGCAGAGAAACGCCATTAATCCTGACGGGAACCAGCAAATTCAGGGATTTCACATCCCCCGTGCAGAAAAGGTGGGTTTGGAAGTGTCCTCTTCCGTCTTACATGGCTTTGACCAGACCATCGCATGCTCCTGCCACCAGGTGCACCTTCTATGAAAAAACTAAGATGTTTTTAGGTAAATCAGTGCTGAGAGACTGCAAGGCTGTCAGAGTGACTTACCTCCTCTCCCTTGGAAATGGCATTTCTGGAAGATCGTGGCGGATGCTGCTTTAGCAGGATACCACGTGCACATCCCTGGCGAGCAGTCTGGTCTGAATCCTGCAGAAGGTCTTCAAGAGATCTATCGGCTGCCCTACTTAATTTAAGATGTTTGGGTTTTTTTTTTTTGTTTTGTTCTCATCACTATAGTAAAATTATTTTTACAACCCTTTGGGTATTACCTGCTTTTATAATCTTTCTATAATTAAATTTACAAATCCGCTTTTGAGCTGTTGATGTATAAAACCTTGCAAACGGGATTCTTTGTGCGTTAACCTATATTTATGTTACTTTTATTCCTTCTGGCAGTAATTATCCTGGCTCTAGGCCTAGGATTAATCCATAAGATGCTGAACATGCTTGAATTTTTTTCCCCCTTCTCTGTGGCAAACTCATCTTATGCAGAACAGAGCAGGGCATTTTTAAAACCGCTTCCTATGAAGCAGTTTAACTATTACCCCTCTTAAGCGATTCACAGGAGGAGCCATAGCAAAGGTTAATTGATCCTGTGCCATGGGTACAGAAAGGAGAAATGATTCAGCCTCCATCACGAGGAAGGGTTTACGGGAGGCGCTTGGCTGTTTCCGAGCCTGATGACGCAGCTTTCGCTGCACGACCAAGAGACCGTCACCCATCGCTGCTCGGTGGGAGTTGGGGGTGTCAAGCTGTAAAAAGGCTGGGTACGTTGTAAAACCAGTACGGGGGCTCCTGTGCTGATCTGTTGGGGCTGATGTACCATCGTTTTGGAGCTGTTGGGCATGAGGCTATGCTGCCCTGTTCTCCAGCACGTACTATAGGTACTAACCGATGGGGCACGGCAGTCCGCAGTAGGTTAGAGCTGCATACAGGGCATGCCAGGGGAGTGTTGCATCTCTCCATCCAAAAATGAAGATCTCGATGACCTCAGTAGAAGCAGGATTTCACCCAACTTGATCCAAAGGTAGGGCAGAACCCCACTGAGTTCCGTGGACTTGGTGCAAGACCCCTTTAGCAAGAGCAAAGTGATGGCATTGTCCTGTCACTCAGAGCTGGACCAGAAAGTGGTCTCTTCCCTGGGTGTCCCATGCAGTTGAACGTTTTGGGTAAAACCTGTAGTATCCCAAAGCTGCTCTGCCACCAACCAAAAGTGCTTTCGAGGTGGCTAGAAAGAGTGAGGGAGCAAGTCCCATTACTTGCCCGGTACATCTCTGTCTTGCCGGTGAATGTGTGGTTGCTTCTCATAATCATTACTTTTGCAAGTCCTTTCAGGTTTGCTGAACTTACAATAAACTGGGTTTTGTTCTCATAATGAAACACACTGAACCCTGACTCCTGTGTTATCGTGTAAAAGAAAAGTAGCATTTCTGGCATCTTCCAGAGAACATCAGAAACATTGGTGTGGTTTTTTTGTGGATGACGTTGAGTAGAAATTAGTCTTACAAGGATGGGAGTTCTACATTCAACCTAAACCACGCTGGAGGATGTATTACTGTGTGAAGCCAAGGATACCTTAGAGGACACAGAGAACACAGCACTTGGGGTTTGGGTTTTTTTTTTTTTCCCCATGAAGCTAAATACAATTTGTTTTTTTTTTCCCCATGAAGCTAAATACAAACAGTGATGCCTCAGCCAGCTAGCACTGACCCCAGTGGTTCCTGGATGTGGTTCAAGAGTTGGCCTGCTCCAGGGATTTGGCATTTTAGAAGCAACCGCTTTCTTTTGGAGAGAAACAGTAGGATGTGGCTGTGCCTGTTAGCACCGCGACCAGAGAATGGATCCTGCTAACGTCTGTCTTACAATACCTACATTGGCAGATTGGATAATGGACCCACCTGCTTTTGTGGCTACTGGTCCTCTTCAAACCTGGTAAGATCGTTATGATCTGAAGCATGGTTTTGCAGCTGACTTGATTAAAATTTTGTCCGGTCTGAGAAAGAGAAGTCTTGATTTTGTTGTTTGTTGTGGGTTTGTTCCTGTAACTCTTCATAAGTAGGGAGGAGCATTTAAGTATTTCTCAGTGGTAAAATCCACTATCTGCAGCATGCTACAAGATCCTTAAAGAAATCATGGAGGGTACATGTCCACCATAAAATACCTGGCTGGAACATCTATTCATTGTCTTACCATAGAAGATTTAGGGGCCATTAAAGAGAGGTACCAACAGCCTTCTAGAAACAGGAGTGGGTGTTGTGTGAAAAATGAGCACAGCCCTTGGCGTGGGCAATCCACAAATTGCAGATAGCTGGGGAAGGACAGTTCTGGCCCAGGTTGCCCAGAGAGGTGGTAGATGCCCCATCCCTGGAAACGTTCAAGGTCAGGTTGGACGGGGCTCTGAGCAACCTCATCTAGTTGAAGATGTCCCTGGCCATGGTAGGGGGGTTGGACTAGATGGCCTTTAAAGGTCCCTTCTAACACAAATTATTCTATGATTCTATGATTCTATGACATGTCCTCTCCTCCTGCTCCTCTGATGCTGGCTGGGTTATTGGTGAGAGTTGCTCTAGCCCTTTCTAACAGCACATCCTTCTCCTCTGTGGGCTGACTAGGAAGGAGGAGGCATTGTGAAAGTCTTGGTGCTGTTTCTGGGCTGCTGGTGGAGCATCAGCATTTGGAGGTGCTCCTCATGGCTGAGCTCTCTTTGGAGACTGGCCCCTTGGACAACACGCAGCCTTGGTCAAGGTGGCCTCAACAAGTTTGTAGCTTGAAGCTTCAGCCTTCCTGGAGCCCCAGATCGATGCAGCGTCGTACTCTTTGCTGCTGTGTCGGGAGAGGTGCCACGTGCTGTAGCAAACGTTGCCCATGGGGAATTTTTCCTTAGCAAACCTTTCTAGCGTCATTGATTTGCAGCATGTCTGAGCCAAATTTAAGCATGGAGCCACATAGATCTGAATTTAGCCATGCTGGCTGTTTTCCCTAGGAGGAGGGATCACGGGGATGGATTTGATTGCCTCGGAAAATTAGTGTTGATTTCAGTGAAGAATATTTTATTACAGTGTTTGCATTGGCATTCTCTTTGTAGGATAATGGCTAAGAGTTTCCAGTGTTTTCCTGTGCTTGTGTGCATTTAATGATTTAATCTATTCCTTCTGAATACTGGCTTGGAAAAAAAGAAAAAAAAAAAAAGGGCTTGCTGCCTACTCTTAATATCCCATCGTAAAATAAAATCAGTAATCCCAAAGGTGGCGTTGCAATTGAAAAGAAAGAAAACCAGTCTTGGAAAGTATTAAAACTGAATAATATGCTCTAAAATAGACACTGGCCGTGGTATTTACTTCCATTACAGAAGAGAGTGAGGCTGTAGTGCTTTCAAAAATTGGGATGCTGTTATTTCCATCCCTTAGTGTGGATTTAGAAATCTGGGTTTAGGCTCAGTAGTTTGAAGCTGGTTGCTGCTGAGGGGGTGCTCAGCCATCCCACATTTGGTGCATTGAACAGCCCTCGGTCACCTGCCTGGGGAAGAAGAGTTGAAACTTTTGCCTGCATACAGCCCTTTTTAAGCTGAGGCTTCTGCCATGATTTTTAGGGTACAAGCACTAACAGCCTTTGGATTTGCTTTTCCAAGTGCAGTTTTGCGAGGCAGAAAGAGTGCAGTGCTGTCCGGTATCTGCCCTACCAGTATTCCCCAAAATGAGCTCTAGTAATAACCGATGCTCTCCGGAGAGGTGCTGAAACCTCGTTAGGCACCAGCAGGTAACGAAGGATGTATCCGCAGCACCAGCCCCTCCGGGAGCGGGTCCTACCTCCCCGTAATTTGCAGAACCGAGCGTGGAGATCCCTTTTGCTCTTCTGTTTTACAAATATAAAATAACGAGTTGACCAAGCTACTGGCCTTTAAACCATGTTTTTCCCTGTGTGGGCTCTTCACACCTCCCCTTAAACTCCCTGCCATCCCCTCGGGCACCGGCTCAGCTCTACGAAGGTTTCCCTGCCCTGAGGACCCGACCGTATCCTGCACACGTGGGGCACAGCGAGCCGGGCAGGTTGTTTAATAGCATCAGGCAGTTCGATCCAGTTCAGTTTGGGCTCTGACTTGCAAAGATCAAGGCGGGTAAGAGTTGCCGCTGCAAGTCGGGTGCTCAGCAGCCTCCCATATCCCCGCCAGCAGTTTCTAGCGAGGGGTGGCTTGCAGCAAGGGTAGAGACCTCCAGGACCGGGGCAGGCGTGCAGCAAGCTCGCCAGCGGTGCATTTTAACCTGCCTGTGTTTACGACTCGGAGCCTGAAGATTTCCCTTGTCTCCCTTCTCCGGCATCACTCCAGGCCATGGGAAATTTCGGACCAACAGGAAATATCTTCAGATGGCTCCAGCGAGTGAGACCGTCATGAAAAAGGCAGCGTGGTGCTAAGGCTGGCCTTGGCCGCTCGTAAATTCAGCGCTGTACCTGTTAAACCAGCCTGCCACGTCTGGCACCCGGGGGGGGAACATGTGTAATCAAATAAAAGTATTTCAGGCACGCAAGTTTGTCCGATTAAAACCATAATGATATGCTGGAGCTAACGAAACCGAGGCTGTGCTTTATGGGGGCCAGGGCACGCAGCCAGGTCTGCTTGCAGAGCTTCTGGTCAAGGGTGTTGCTCCTTCTGCTAAGGACTGGGAAGAGAAATAGAGGGACCGATAGGAGGGGAGGGCGAAGCATCACTTAAGGGTTATTGCATGTTTTGTGTAAGACCTGAGCCTTGATTCATGGCGTCACTGAGCTGGCAGGGAATCCTATCTGGGGTTTACGGCAGCGTATTTCTGGATCAGGAGTACCAGCCAGGCTTTGTTACCTCCGAGCATCTCCCTGAGCAGCTCCCCTTCACGAGAGGAGCAGGGTGGTCGAGAAGCACGAGCAGAGGAGTCCAGACGACCGATCGCTATCGTCTGCTGACTTCAGAGTCTCTCCGTGGGCAGCAGAAGGGCTCCTTTACGGCATTATGTTTACCAAAGCTGCCTGGAGGAGGTTATTTAAACAGCGGTGGTTTGAACCATGCTCTTGGCATAATTTTTCTCCATCTGCAGCCTAAATACCAGCCTCTTCTCTGAACTGAATGACTCTCGTGGTTAGTCGCATGCTTTTAAGGTGCAGTTGTTCCCTTCGTAAGCTCCTGTGCCATTTAGAGCTGCCTAGCCTGGCTTCTACAGCAAGATTCCAGCGTATACCAGGCCCTATATGAGAAACACAGCATTTGTAGAAGCGTGTGTAGGCATTGGGATTCAGGCTGGATCTGCTGCATGAAATGAGGACACACAGAGCAGGACGGGGATGCTGTGAGATCGCGATGCTGAGATCAAGCCTGTTTCCCCATCGATTCTGCTAAAATACATATATTTTCTTTATGTACATTCTTGAGCCATGCGTGTGGCTCAGGAGAACGAATATCTAAGATGCAATAAAAGTGGTAGCTTCCAGTACTGAACAAAATTTGGCTATTTGGGAAATGTTCATAAGAAGCAACTTATCCATCCACGTGCCGGTTTCTTTGACTCTTGTGGGCAAGGGCTGGTGCATCCAGATGTGGTGGCTTAAGGTGTTACTGTCCCAGTGCTGTACCCTGTCCCTCTGCAGCAACGCCTCAACTCCTTGGCTTTAACGGGTGGAGAGGTGGGTCTGTGAACATGCTGCATGAGGAATTGCAGCAGCAGAGGCTGGAGCACGCCGATCCCTGGGAAGTGCAAGAGCTCCAGAGGTTCAGTTCAGTGCGTGGCTTTTGGAGCCCTCCTAAGCACCTCCTGAGATTGTGTCTCATCCAAAAACCTTGTTGCAATTTGGTAGGAATCTGCCAAAAATGCATCGTGCTACCTGCCCCTTGGCGGTGGTGGCACTTGGGTCCTCGGAAACTGAGCTGGGAGCATCTTCCTGGAGGGGACAGAGCTGACCTCACTTGGTCAGCTTGATATCTCCTTTCCACAGGTCATCTGTGCTTGAGGTGCCATTCTCCACTTGGCCAAACTCAAGAGATGGTGGTCACTGTAAAAATGTCCTAGTCCAGTCAGATTAGCTAAGCATGCAGTAGTTTTGTCAGCATTGTGTGTCCATACGAGGATGGTGGACCTGGCATGAAGCTGTGGTGATATCTCGACTTTCCTGCAGAGCTGGTGGGGGTCATCTGTGCTTGAGGTGCCATTCTCCACTTGGCCAAACTCAAGAGATGGTGGTCACTGTAAAAATGTCCTAGTCCAGTCAGATTAGCTAAGCATGGAGTAGTTTTGTCAGCATTGTGTGTCCATACGAGGATGGTGGACCTGGCATGAAGCTGTGGTGTTTTTTTCATAAATTCAAGCCGTCAGGGTGAGTTTGTGCTGAGTCAGTGCTTTGACTGAGGGAGCTGTGGAAATTCTGATCTGGTTCAAGGTAACCTGAAACTGGATTTGTATGTTAGCATAGAATAGTTCCAGTTGGAAGGGACCTACAACCATCACCTAGTCCAACTGCAAGATCCCGTGGCTTGAACGCTGTGGTCAGCTGGGGCACAGTGCAGATACCTGCAGGATTGTGAAACGGCCACGTAGGGTTGACATTCCCCTTTTCCACACCCCAGAGCAGAGCTTGTAGAAGTGATGGGCTGTTTTCCCCCAGTTCCTCTGCAAGCCTCAGCCCTACCAGTCAAATCAGTTTAAAAACACCTTCGCTTTTGACTAAAGAGATTATTTGTGCGAAGAAGCACTTGAGTTAACAGCACCAGGAGCTCAAGGTAAGTTTACAGCAAAAACTTGCACTTAAAAAGGCGGCGCGTCTTTTTCAGCTAGACAAGTCTACTCTCAGCTAATCCTTCACGGCACGGAGTAATTGGTTCAAAAGGCAAGTAGGTTTTGTGGCAGGAGAGTGACGACGAGTTTGCAGAGAAGGGTTTGAGCTGATTTTTCAGGGAGAGGGCTGCGGGGCCTGTGGAGGGTGAGCAGTGGTGGTGGGAGCAGTTCTCTCACTTTGGGTGCATGCATGGTGCACCATGATGGTGTTTGGTATGTGCAGGGCTGGAGTTTCTGCCTGCAAAAAGCTGGTCGTGGCATGGTGGTGTGAAGGGGAGAGGTGGGACAGGCCAGCTCATGTTAAAAGTCAGGGGTGGATGTCCGCCCATCCTCTGCTGCATGAAGCTTATTCTCCTGTGGATGTCTTCTGGTCTGTGTAGTGTTCATCCTTTCTTCTGTCCCTGGAGGTATTTAAAAGACGTGTAGATGAGGCGCTTAGGGACATGGTTTAGTGGGCATGGTGGTGTTGGGTTGACAGTTGGACTCGATGATCTTAGAGGTCTTTTGCAACCTTAATGATTCTATGATACTATGATTCGCTATGAATGAGTTGCTTTACAAACTACAAATGTGATTATTAAATGAACTTTCTTTTTTAAGTGAGTTTTGAAATCTTTTGATGTGTGAACAGTCACGTTGTGTGATTCCGTGGCCAAAAAAATGTGGTTTTTATTTTCAAAAGGAAAAACTCAAACCTGGGGAGAAATTCCCAGGAGGGAAGTTTAACAGCTTTCAAAGCATTCTGCAGCACTTTTTCTTTGTGTGTGGGCAGGAAGATTTCTCCCCCCTCAAAACAGGCAGGCTCCTCTCTGCAAAATCCCTCTGGGCTTTGAGATAGCCTCCAGACCTGTGGTCCCTTCTGATGGCGCCGTCAAGTTATCTGGACCATGGGAAGCCACCAACGCTGTGATCCAGCTTGACAAAGAAGCTTCATGTTCCTTCCTTAGCCGTGGTGATAGATGGGGCCTTCCCGGTGTTCAGGGATCCCAAACATACCGTGCTCGGAGTCCACCTGGTTGTGCCCAAGAGCTGCAAAGGGTGTAGAGCAGCTTGGGAGCTGTTTGGCCCCGACTGAAGCACCTCTTGCGATGCGTGCCACGGCTTGGGGACTTCTAGAGCCTGGTCTAGACAGCCGTTCCCCACCGCTTGCCTTTCCATGTGCTGCCTTTTCAAATAAGTAAATAAACAAATACATATTGCTGGGGTGAAACTCTCAAAGGCTTCTGGCATCTAAGAGAACCAATAGCGAGTACTGGCCAGGGTGGCGGAGGAGAAAATTTCCCGGTGTCATCTTGGGCAGCTGCTTTGATTCGCAGTCCCACGGCTCTAGTCAAGTAGATTAAGACATGAGAGCATGTGGCACTTGGAACTGGTGAAAAAACCAACGTGGTCTCTCGCTGCCAAGAGAAGAGGCCTGACAACTGTCCAGATGGTACATCAAACCCAACTGTGCTGCCCATGGTAAACCTCGACCACGTCTTGTCTGCCGAAGAGCAGGACAAGCTGCGGCAGCCGGGCTCCTCTCCGCCTGGCAGCGGTGAGTCGGGATGCTCAGCTTCTCGGAGGAGAGCAGTAACAGCTCCAAAGTCCTGCTCACAGCTCGGAAACATCTCTGATTCCTTCATTAGATGTTGGATTACGTTAGGACTTAGCAGTCTCCAGCTGAGCTTGCAAGAGATAACAGACTGTGCCCCTGTAAGAGCTAGCAGTTGAACGGGAGGCGATGGGCAGACACGGCGACTTCAGATTTTGCCAGCAGCCCGATGCGTGCACATTTTTGTCTTCTGGAGCGAGAGAACGGCATGGAGATTTTCATCAGTATTGCCCGAGAAAGCACGTGTTTCATCACAACGTAGTTTGGAGCGTCAACAGACGCGGGCACGGGTGGAGCCCAGGCTCCAGCAGCTCTTCCAGGAACACGCGACAGCCAGAGGCGATGCCAGAGCAAGCGTAGCTGTCAGTGAGCTTCAGTCCCTGGATTTCGGTCCCCGTGGTCCCTTCAGCCCCAGGATTTTCTGATGCTGAGGCCTCCCGGGAGAATACCACTAGCTAATGCAATTTGAGACCCATCGCTCGGTGAAACGCCGTGGGAATTCAGCACCAACTCGCTCCCACCTTTGCTGAGCCCGTTGCTTTTGCTGCAAGAACTGCTGTGCTCAGGTGTTTGTTCCCAGCTTTTTCTGACACCAAAATGTTTTCAATGAAGAAACGCACGTGATGAAGCCCCGGCTACCGTCGCAACCAGCACGCCATGCGTTTGTCCTGCTGCAAACCCAGGTCATGCCACGGTCCCAAATGAGACATCTGGTGAGGCCGCACCTCGAATCCTGTGTTCAGTTTTGGGCCCCTCACTCCAAGAAGGACACTGAGGTGCTGGAGCGTGTCCAGAGAAGGGCAATGAAGCTGGTGAAGGGTCTGGAGCACAAGTCTGATGAGGAGCGGCTGAGGGAACTGGGGCTGTTCAGCCTGGAGAAGAGGAGGCTGAGGGGAGACCTCATCGCGCTCTACAACTACCTGAAAGGAGGTTGTAGCGAGGTGGGGGTTGGTCTCTTCTCCCAAGTAACCAGCGATAGGACGAGAGGAAATGGCCTCAAGTTGCACCAAGGGAGGTTTAGACTGGACATTAGGAAAAACTTCTTTACTGGAAGAGTGGTCAGGCCTTGGAACAGACTGCCCAGGGAAGTGGTGGAGTCACCATCCCTGGAAGTATTTAAAAGACGTGTAGATGAGGCGCTTAGGGACATGGTTTAGTGGGCATGGTGGTGTTGGGTTAATGGTTGGACTTGATGATCTTAGAGGTCTTTTCCAACCTTAATGATTCTATGATTCTATGATCTCCACGGCAGAGAGCGGACAGGCAGGCAAGGAGTGGGTCAGCTGGGGAGACCTCCCGTAGATGGAGCTGTGTGTGAATTCAGGGGTCAAGTAAGGACAGAAAAGAGGCGCTCAGCCAGCCAGGCTGGGATTGTGTTCATCTCCTACGCCTACACGTAGGAGTCGGCTCCAGGGAAGGAAACCTCCGCAGCCTCCGCTGCCTGCGTGAAGATATCTCCATGAGCTGCAGTGGGAGCTTGGAGAGGGGACGTGGACATGGACACCTGCGGTTTGGTGGGCTGCGACCCTTCCTGGGAATTATGTCTGCTTGCTTTGGCGAAGCGCTGTCCGCAGCACATCTCCCGTGACGGATTTAGGTGGCAGAGCGATGTGCCACTGCTGAAACGTGGGTTTCGGTGCAAAGCCAGGAGCATCCCGCGAGAACCACGTGCAACCCGTTATCTGCGCGGGGCAGGCTCGCCGGGGCCTTGGGACCCGCCGCCGAGCCTCGCAGCGAGGGCGAGATGTGAAGGAAGCAAGCCCCGAGGGGGAGACTGTTTTTCCACCAACTCTGCATTCAGGAGAAGCCGTGAGTGCAGAGACAGCTGAGCGACGGCACGGCCTCCGCTTTCCTTCCGCACCAGGAATTATTTCTGCTAAAAGGGCTGGTTAGCATTTTTTTTTTTTTTTAATATTAATTTTAACAGTGTTACTCATGAACCTTGGGTACAGCGTGTGATTATTCACATCTGCGTGCAAAAAGCCAGGCTGGGCATTACGCTTTCTTGTGCTAGAAGTTCCTGCCAGGTTAGTTTGTGGGCAGGAATATCTTTTTCCATGTTGCTGGGAGAATCAGCATTGCAGAGAGGATAAAATACTTCACTGGGTCCTGGGACATATGGATCTAGCATTCAGCTACCCAGTAACCTCCTGCTAAGTTTCTGGGGACAAGATCTGTTGCCTATTAGATGTTTGTGCTTTGGCTGGCACAGCAGGGCAGTCTGGGTGTTGTTTTTATAGCAGTGTTAAATAACTCCGTCTACAGGTTTTTGGAGGTAGGAGGGAAAGGGCTATCTGTTGGCCCTCTTAAGTGTGACTTGGTGGATTATCCATGTTCAGGGTCATGTAATACGGGAGATGTTGTGTGGCTCTGCAGACTCATGTGTGGCTCCATCCACCCCCGGCGCTGCCTTTCTCTGGTGTCGTGGTGTTGGGCAGATCTCCACGGACGTTTTCAGTGATGGATGTCTTCACTGGAAACATTAACATTTGGTTCAGATGAATCCTACCCAAGAGCTGTGATAGCAACCATTGCCTGTGCTTACAAGGAGGGTCTTAATGGTGTAATGCTTTACCATATGAGCCTTTTCATGAGGCTCATTGGTTACAGTATCTCCTAGAAGAAGGTTCTGCCTGGAGACCTGGGAGAAGACTGCTCTGAACTTGGAGAATCGGGCATCTCAGCATGAAGGGTGACACATTGGGGCAGCCAGCTCTCTTTGAAAGTAGGCTCCTGAATAGCTTTGAGGACCCAAGCTGAAGTTCACATCATGGGTGTGATGGCCCAAGCATGGAGAGGGTCTTGTGTGACGTATTTTGATGGGTGGCTTACACATAGCAATTCCCTGGCATCAGCAAAGCTGCTTCCCCAGGCCTGTCCCTGCCTGTCCTCTTTTGCTTCCTTACTTAGGCAGCACTCATTGCTGTGGTATCAAGCTTTCTTCCTCACGTAAACTAAACTGTTTCCCACCGCAAGGATATGTTGGCCTTTTCTTTAATAAAAAGATTTATTTTGAATGGATGTGATCTCTGAAACTTGTGCTCCATCTCAGCCTCGCTTCCCCATTTTAAGTTATCGCAAGTATTTGTTGAAGAACTCGTATTTGTTGACCCTGGCTGTGTTTTGTGCCACCCGTTCCCTGCAGCCCTTCTCCATTTCAATGCTCGGAGGCTGTGGAGTTGCAGAGGACGGAGGTGGATATTGGGCAGCCACTGCCCTGCAGCCTAGAGAATCTGTAATCTTGCTTTGCTTAGAACCTCCTGAATTCAATCGAGTGCAATTCTAGAAGAAAACTGCGTTAGGTTATGCCTCTACTAGTGAACACCCCTATACACGTATTTAGCAGAGAGAATGTGACTTGCAGAGAGCTACTCATCCCATCTTGAGGCAGGCGTCCCAGGCCACTTCCAACCACCGACCTTCCTGCTCTCCTGTCCTACTTCACGGCTTGTCTCAAAATGGAAATAACAATGCCTCCGGGCTCTCACGGCCCGTCATCGTCCCCCAACCTACGCAGCATTTGAGATGGATGTCCAAAAGCGCTTGAAGTGCCGACTTTGTACCGCCTGCTGTTCTGTTTCTGCTGTGAGGTGTCCTGTCACACTGGCTTGGGAAACAAAGCAAGGACAACCAGGTGGTGGAACGGCTCAAAAGCTTCTTTTGTTTGCTTTTTGCCCTTTGAAAGGCAAAATGATGTCACGGAGAAAAGGTGAAGGCACGAGAAAGCTCCATGTGACATTGACACCTGAGTTTAGCAAATTAATTGCATAACCTGCCTTTGCCACACTCCCAAATCCTGTCTCTTGGTAGCACTGTATCAAAAAGGAGGACGTGAAGAGTCCGGAGCATCATTCGGCCGTTTTCTAGCTCTACTTAATGGGGTCCCCGTTTGTGCGTCACAGCGGTCTCTATCGTGCGGCGTCCGGCACAGAGTTCACAACATTTGTGCAGATGAATTATAATGACTTGAAAAATAAAATCTGCACAAGGAATCTTGGGGTAAGTCTTGGCGGCAGGTCAGCAAGGAAGCGATTAATTTACAGGCTTAATCAAAGAGAAAATTCTAAAAAGGTGTTGTGTTTTCTGGCTGCTAATAGCAATGGGGATGCAGCTACAAACGAAGACATGCATCACGCATTTTAAACCTCCTATACAAGAATTTCTGCAGGGAAGATAATAATGGCACAAGCTCAACGAAGTACAAGGAGGTACTCTGAGGCAAACGAACTCCCGCAGATAACAGAGAACAAGGAAAGAAAAAGAAGGGGGAAAAAAACAGCTGGGTTGGAGCAGAACTGACTCCTGGAAATACTCCAGGCTTTGGAAATCGGTAGGCTTCTGGTTCTTGATGGATCCCTCATGGAGCTTAACAAAGACTGGAATATAAAGATATGTTAATACCTTTTCTTTGGGAGCTGTTTGCTTCTGTTGTGGACTATGGGACTTCACCCTCAAGCCTAAAAATAGGGATAATTGATGTAATCCTAAATGAAGGGAACATGCCAGCTGACTGCACAGATTATAAACCTGTTTCCTCCACCCCTGGAGGTCGTGGGGTGACATGCAAAGAGGGTATTTTTTGAATGCTGCCTCCCCGATCATCGTGTGTGATGGAATAACAGCGGGTGATGTGAGGGATGGATGGACCAATTTGGAAACTCATTGCCCTTCATGAGAGGCACTCTGGGGATGGATTTCAGGAAGCTGATACCTTCTCTGGAGGTCAGCCCATAACTGTGGGTGGCTGTGGAAGATAGCCATTCGCAAGGGAAGAAGGTGACTTTTCTGTCTGAATTTAGATTTATGATAGATTTAGACTAGGTATAAGGAAGAAATTTTTTACAATGAGGGTGGTGAAACCCTGGCAGAGGTTGCCCAGAGAGGTGGTAGATGCCCCATCCCTGGGAACATTCAAGGTCAGGTTGGACGGGGCTCTGAGCAACCTGATCTAGTTGAAGACGTCCCTGCCCACGGCTGGTGGGTTGGACTAGATGGCCTTTGAAGGTCCCTTCCAACCTAAACTATTCTGTGATTCTCTGATTCTAATTTAAGGTGTCTTAAACTATCTACTGCTGCCTTCTTGCTATAGATGCAACCAATATAGACCCCTGCACTCAAGCCGAAATTCCCTCTTGGTTTTAAAAATGAAGGCTGGCAGCACGTTCTTTGCAAGAGCTATCCAACTCCGAGGTTGCAGCTCCGCATTAGTTTGAAGGAGGACATCTCCACCAATGTCCTTGCAGTAGCGGTGGCCTTTGTTGCCTGCTGAGAGCCATTGGGATGGTCTTGAATCCTGCGTTCAGGCTTTTCCCCATGATGACAGGGTTTTTTTTTTTCTCTTTAATCAGTGCCAGTGGGATCAGAACAGGGACTTTGTGATATAGAAACAACTGTTTGCAAAGAGCCTTCATCAAGGAAGAGTAGCTCTGCAGGGTCCTGCTGGTCACCAGTGCCTGGCTTCAACTGGGATCTTTAGATACCGTCCAGGATATGTGGAGATCTATCATGCAATCCAGCGGACAATGTCATTTCCTTACCACACCTGTACTAGCACTGCCATCCCAAAGAAATCCTAGGCACATCCAGACTGCCTGTTTTAATGTCCAATGGGACCAGGGACCATTCCCAACAGGCAGTTTAGATGTAACTACCCTGTTCTGAGTGCTGCAGTAGTTTAACAGCAGAGACATACAGCAGCGGCTGTAGAAAGCTCCCTGGCTCGTTTTCTCCTGGTGCTGCCATCGTCTTTACTCGTTGGCAGCAAGAAGAGTCAAAAATAAAACCATTTAGTGAAGAGTCCAGATTGGGAGAGGCAGGGTGGGTGATGGCTGGCTGATTCATCCCATGTCCATGTCCTGGCAGGGGCAGCCAGTTTGGGAACACAAAAATGGGAAGCAGGAGGACTCGGGGCTGCAAAGGGGATGCTGGTCTATGCCCAGATCATCCCATGGCTGGAGATTTTAAAGCTCTTCTGGGCAGAGTCCTCATGCACAGCATAACTGAGTCTTCATGAGGTCTGGTACGTGCTGTTGAAAAATTAATAATGCACTTACGGGTCTTAGTTAAGGAGTCTGCTCTGGGCAGTGAGTGAATGTCCCTGCTGACGGGGCCTGAAAACCTGGAGAGCTAAGTGTTGGTTGCTATTTATTCCCTTTTATTTAGCATCTATATTTAATGCTTCGCCTCTTTCAATGGCTTTGCAAATATGAACGAATTAATTGGAAGGTTACTGCAATGCACATAACAAGTAGAGCCCTGCTAATTAGTCAGGGTGGGGTGCTCACGTATCTCTGTTCAACAGGCTACTTCAAGTGTTCATATTTACTTTCTTCCTTCCAGTCCAAGTGCTGCTTTCAGCTACGCTTCACTGATGGAGGAAATCCAAGATTCAGCAAAACTGCTTTCTGAAGGGTTTTTCTTAGAAAGGAAAAGCAGAACCTCTGTGCTCTAGAAATAGGAGTTACACTGATGCATTTAATTTCCTGATTTAAAATGAGTTAAACTTGTCCTTTTTTCTTCTTTTCTCTTTCTCTTTTTTGAAGAGTGATCAGATAGCATTAAAAATATACCTGGCTGGGAATGTATCTCTTGTTAATTGCATTGCAGCAAATGAGACCATTTCAATAAATCCTCCATGCACATTTTAGACCTTAATCAAGTGGTCACCTATTTGACAGTGCATTGCAGTGAGCTGGATAATTTCACCCCTGTTGGAATAAGGCTTATTCCGTAGAAGTGATTAATGAATTAGGAGTTGTAGGTCGTTCTGTTACTACAGTCGCTGTGAGGTGTGTTTCTCTTTTGCATCCATGCCCAAGAGATAGTTTTCCGAGTGTCTTCCTCTGTTGGATAACTTCTTGCCTCTCGACCTTATCCAAAAGCTCCCTGTAATATTAGTGGGAACATTGGCCCCTCACTACAGGAAGGACATGGAGGTGCTGGAGCGTGTCCAGAGAAGGGCAACAAAGCTGGTGAAGGGCCTGGAGCACAAGTCTGATGAGGAGCGGCTGAGGGAACTGGGGCTGTTCAGCCTGGAGAAGAGGAGGCTGAGGGGAGACCTCATCGCGCTCTACAACTACCTGAAAGGAGGTTGTAGCGAGGTGGGGGTTGGTCTCTTCTCCCAAGTAACAAGCGATAGGACGAGAGGAAATGGCCTCAAGTTGCGCCAGGGGAGGTTTAGACCGGACATGAGGAACAATTTCTTTACTGGAAGAGTGGTCAGGCCTTGGAAGAGGCTGCCCAGGGAAGTGGTGGAGTCACCATCGCTGGAGGTGTATTTAAAAGGCGTGTAGATGAGGCGCTTAGGGACATGGTTTAGTGGGCATGGGGGTGTTGGGTTGACGGTTGGACTTGATGATCTTAGAGGTCTTTTCCAACCTTAATGATTCTATGATTCTATGGTGAAGCAGGGAACGAATGCAGGGGGAAATTAGGTTGCTTTCACTGGGTTATCCTGAATTTGTGGCCAGTAGCACCCTCCAGTCATACAAAAATCGATGGGAACTGAGCTTGCTTTCTCCATCATAGTGGCTCCAGCTTGCAGCCTACTTCTGCACTGGTCATCTGTGGAGAATTCAGTGGGTTAGCCCTTGAAACAAATGGAGCTGGTCAGAATAGTCCATATCTCTTTTACCTCTCTGAATGGACACCTCCAGCTTTCCCTAGTGACCTTGATGGGAAACCCTACAGCACCCCCCAAGGAGTCTTTAGAGGCGTAGGGTTGAGAACAGCCCTGAGCTCTTCCTTGCTTTGTAACTCAGCAGATCATCCATACTCACCACGGGGTGGTTTGAGGACAGCATTGTATAAATTAGCATTGGCGGTGTAGCCTTCAATATTATTTCATTGCTGTAAGAGTCCTCTAATCTCTCCTTGTACTGCTGAGTTTCCTGCAGCCCTTTAGTTTCATATGATATGTTGCCTTCAACTCCATGTAACAGCACAAATAGGATTGAGGTGCATAGTAGCAAAAATGAGCCAAACCAACCAAAAATAGTCCAAAAGGAAATGCAGAAGAGGTAAAAATGACCCAAATCCTAGTAATTGTCAGGGGTGGGGATTGCGTGTTGGCGGTGTTTGTTGGTTGGTTGCTTGGTTGTATTTTGCCAAGATGGGGGAGAATTTCTCCATGAAGGTCTGGGGAGTGGCTATTCTTTATTCCCTACATCCCCTGGTTTGCTCTTGCCTAGCTGAAAGGGCAACTTCCCGTGATCTTTCTATATAGTCACAGGTTCAATATGCCACTCCTACTCATTCGTGAACCTGCTTATGAGTCCAAGAGGCTCTAAGTCTTTTCTGGCAATATAGACATCTCTATTTTTGCTGCTTTGCAGACAGAGCCAGCCAACAGTCTGCCTAACTTGGGGTGTGTTGTTCATGCCCTAAATCCCAGCTGCAACCTCTAAGCCCAGGAGAAACAAGTCTCTTGTCCCATCCTTCTCCTTCCTGCTTCATCTACTCTCCGGCCATCCTGGCAGCAGGA
>NW_009209837.1:18681-42293 GCF_000690835.1 Fulmarus glacialis
ACCACCAACCCCTTCCTGGGTGTTTCCCCTCCGAAGTCCTGCACCGACCCCTTGGATGCTCCTTTCCCATCTCTCCTGGTCCTTCCATCCCTTCCGAGACACTGCCTCAGCCTGCTGCCTCCAGGATGATGCTGATGCTTTGTAGCCTCCCGGGAACGCCGTGGCATTGGGTTCATCCCTGGCACGGAGACGTTTCGACACGGCCGTTACGGAGGCCGGGGAGATGCTCTGCTGGAGGGAAACGTGGCCAGCACACATCAGCTGCTACACAGCCGCGCTTTATCCAGCATCAGGCTCGGATAATCCCCTGTGCCTTTAAACGTGATGCACATCAAAGCCAAACAGTGCAGAGGAATTCCCCCTTCCCACTCCCGCCTCCCAGCCCTCACTCCCTCCTTTTTCGTTTAAATTTTAGGAACTGGAGAGCGGATTGCGGCTGACACAGATTTGTAGCCGTCTCCATGGCTACAGAGACGAGCGAGTTGTATGTGGAGCGTGTTCATTGTTAAGTTTCTAATTTCAGTGAGGTCACTGGATGGTTTTTCTCCTTTTTTTTCCACATCTCCGAGATACCCTGGAGAGGGATGAGAGCTGTCGTTGCCCCTGCCTCCCCCTGCATCGACAGGCGCGCTCCCTTACTGCATCCCTGCTATCCTCGGAGCAAAAGCACTGGGAACCAGCCTCCAGTTTTTGAAGCTGTACTGTTTTTTCCCCATCTGCCCGTTCCTCCAGGTATTTGGCTCACGTCTGCCTCGGCTCCCTGAATTTCCTCAGTGGTTTCTGAGATCTCATCTCCCCTCCCTGCTGCCTCCTTCTCTCGCTCGCAGCCTTGCAAGCACAGACCTCGCTGGGCGCAGACCCGTCTCGGTGCACAGCCAGCGGGATGCTGTGCGAAGGTTAAGGTGCAACAGGCGTTGCTGGCCACTCGCACGTGCACGCCGTAAAGGACACCCCTTACGTGGCTGTGCCGGCCGAGGAGAAGGGGTACAGCGTTACCTTGCATGGGAGAGAAGTGGGATGTGGCCACCCGTTTTAGGGAGTTTGAGGTGGCACTGGTGTTTCAAAAGTTTTTGACCTTCCAGTTTGACCTTCCTTTCCCACCTCGGAAAAAAACCCACACCTGCATGCAGACTTGGGAATTTTTAAAAAAACTTTGTTTAGAATGAGGTGGAATTTGGTGTTCCAAATTAGGATTAACACTGCCTCCCCCCTCAAATCATCCTCCAACGTGTTGGGGGGAGAGGGATAGTGTCCCTTGTGCAGATGCTCTGGAGCTCAAGTGACCACGTTCGTATTTCCCCATGGCTGTGGGGTCTCCCTCCCTCTTCCCAGAAGACATGCAGAAATTCAATGCACAAACTTGGCCGCATCTGCACAACACAGTGCCGGGCCCTAGGTCTCCTTGATGATGAAGTAGTAGCCCTGATGTGCTGTAATCATCGTCTTTGTGGTCTTTTCTGTTCAGTATCTGGAGTAACGTGAGAGCTGTGTTGTAGCCTGCCAGAGTGACGTATCTGTAGGGTGAAGCTGAAGGGCCGTGTTGCTTCTCCCAGGGAACATGAAGGTGGCTGGGCTGGTGGTGGAAGACTGTGCTGGGTGAGGGGAGGCAACCTGCTGCGATTTGTCTATGCCGTCTACTAGGAGTGGTCACTGCCTGAGAATTGTTTGAGTCAATGTGAGTTTCCATCAGCCAAAACCATGTCACAAACCCTGCTAACCGTTAGTAGTGTGGATCATCAGTTTCCCAGAGGTGAAGCCTGTGCCCTCTTTTAGTTGACTGTAGGAGCGCCTACGCAGTCAAGAAAAACTTGGGATAGCTGGTGGCAGAGTGGGGTGTCAGGATGCTGGCCACAGTTGGCCCAGTCTGGCCAAAATCCATGAGCAAGATCAGATCCTATCAGGGAGTCCTCCTTAGTGGCTTGGGTTAAGCTGGTCTTGTAGCAGAGAGTCAAGGCATTGAGTTTTAGCTCCAGAAACAGAGCAAAGAATGGACAACTGGTATGGTCAAAGTCATGAGTGATCCCATGAACATTGCCTTGTCCAACACTTCATGTTTGCCCAGCACAAACCCCTCTTCCTCAAAGCAAAAAATACCACCTGTGTTTGACCCATGTGAGAACAAGTCTGCTACAACCTGCAAAGCAGCTTCTCCAGTGGGTTGTCAAGCAAAGAAGAGGCCATCCAGCCTCTTGTTGTATTTTGATCCCAATATGAGACTCTTCTATTGGGTACTCTATGGATTTGACTTTCTCCTTGTTTCATGAATGGTATGCATCCATGCTTAAATATACTTTGAAAGCTTGAAGAATAGCAGCCAATATTTCTTGCCTTTAAAACCACAAAAACAAACTTTGGGCTGTTTTTGCAACAAATGCCACTTCTGCTGGAATCATTGACATCCTTTTTTTCTGGACTGCAAATGGGAAGCAGGGGAAGATGGTACGTTTGAACTCCAGTGCCCTGTGCTACCTTTAAATGTCCTACATCAGCGGGTCAGTTAGTAGCCTGGCTGAAAATCCCATGGGTGTGCTAATTGAATTAAACTCCTTCCTATAAAGCATTGGACTCTTAAGGTCAATGTGCAATGAAACACATAGCCATAGTTGACGTATTCGTTCGCTCATGTGCATGCTGGAAGAAAGGCTTGTCTGATCGAGGTACCTACTGATGCACTCCTTGAGGAAGGATTTGCCTGACATTTCAGGCCCAGCTGGTTTGGGAAGGTCTTCATGCTTCCTAAACACCGAAATAAGTTTCCTTTATCTGACTCATTCCCTCTCCTTGTAGCTTCATCGAAAAGGTGTCTTATCAGATGTGTTTGAAAACGAAATGTAAGTTTTTTCTCACTAGTGACGTTAAGGGATGAGCCAGTCCCACCAGCGGAGCCCTACATCAGTTCCTCACCTCAGCACTGTGTGGAGGGATGGCTTCTGTGGTAGAGCAACCTGCACTGACCTGCGCCGATTTACCCAAGGAAGCAATTTATCCTTCTGTTTTCAGTATGTGGCCATTTTCTTTTGCTTCTTCTCCTTTTGAAACAGACAGTGAGTAGTTCCCACAGCTTTTCTTAGGGGAAACGAAGGAGCAGTTGACTAGAGGAGAGATTAAATCCCATCAGGGGAGTGAGCAAGAAAGCCCCTTGCTGGAGACTCCTGTTCTGGTTGGGGCTCTGAAGGAGATGAAAGACTTGGGGTGGATTAACCCAAGCAGTAACACTTGCATATTTCAGCGTATCGTTATTCCTTCTGCTTTTGGAGAAAAAACCATTGTGTTTCTGAACAGGGCGGCTGTGATTACAGGAGAGGGAATGATGTTGGGTTCAACCTTGTGGATCTTCCCCGCCAGGCATGGGACTGGACCACTCACAAGAAGAGCAGGAAGGCTGTAGGCATCTGCAGGAAAACTGGGTGGCTGTTGTGGTGGTCTAGCAAGGGAAAGGGCTCTTTCTGCTCCTGGAGAGTGAGGAGGGATTGCTCAACCATTGCAAGAAAAACAAACATATGTTGGAGACTTGGCCTGGGTTCCCAGCAGGAGCTCTGGAAATGGCAAATCACAGCAGATAAGTGGAGATCACCACGCGCTCGTCTTCGGAGCAGCTCAGAGCTGAGGATGGATAAAACCTTTCCACCGGCAGAAAGCCAGAGATCTTGTCCATTTTCTGCCAGAGTTTGTCCTTTTCCCACTACTTGTAGGCTACAAAAAGGTCATATTATAAGGACAAATCCAGTCCCCAGTCTTAGAGAAGGGCTGTTATTACTCTGAAGCGAAAACAATAAAATCAAATAATGCCAGACTTTGCAGTAGTCCCTCTGTACAGAGAGCTCTAGAGGCTTTGCTGTCTCCCTAGGAGAGAAATTACAGTCTGGGGGTTAACTCTTCTGCTTTAGTAATTTTTCAGAGTTGATTTTGGCTTTGGTGTGGAATATCTCTTCAGATTTTTTGTTTGCTTGCTGACATTTTAATAAAAATACTTTATTTCACATCTATAGTACTTAAAAAATAATCGGGAGGGAAGGCAAGGGGATAGCTTTTCATCAAGTGTCCCATTTTCCTGAAGATCCTTGCTTGGAAAATACATTTTTTCTGAGAAAGTCTGTGTGCTTCAGGAGCTAAGGATGAACGCTCCTGCTTCAGCAGTAAAGAGAAGTGGAAACACGAAGGATTTGCACAAGTTCAGACTCCCCCAAAACAAAGAGCAGGAGGCTCCAGCCCTACTCCACTGTGGAGGCACCAGCGCATGCCCCATCCCAGGAGAGCTGCTGAAACTGGGCGCTTCCCACAGAGGCTCTTTTTGCTCTTTGGCATCTTCTTGCGGATATGCCGCCATGCTGTGCTGCGAAAAGCATTTGTATTACAAGCTAAATAGGATGTGCTGGCTAGAGAGGGGGGATCTTCACGCAAAGGCCTGACCTGTTGCAAATTCACATTAATGAAATTATTTCTGTTAGCCCCACAAAGCTTAGGTTGGCCTCCAGACCTGGCTGCAATGATGTGGGTGTAGGGAGAGGAGCAGAGGGCCATCAGGTAAGCCTGGCTGGCCTTGAGGAGCGATGCATGGAGCAGGTGGAGTTGGGCATACAGACTTCATGGGCCTGCGCCTAGGGACTCCCTGTAGTAATTTCTGCCAAGATGCAGGGGCTTGTCTTAGAAATGGCAGGAGAAGGAACGAAAACCCAAATGTGAACTCATCACAAGGTGGAAAATGTAGCATGGAAGTGGAAGAAGGAGGGGGGATCAGAAGTGTCTCTAGTAGAGAGCAGCTTGATCCCATCACACGTTGGAGACCTTGCTGGAACATGGCACATATTTCTGGTCTCCCCAGTACATCAAGGGTGAGTCCAGGCTGGATTGGGGCAGAGTTCAGAGGCAGGGTCCAGAGGACAGGACGGGGTGAGATGGGATGCCCAGATCATCCCAAATTCATCGGTTGGGGGGATAGTGCCAGCTGGAAGCAGCCCATGTTTCACCATGGGTTTGAAGCCACCAGCAAGGAGACTGCTGTATTCTGAGCCTGGGAGCCAGGGTCTCCCTTTACTGGGGTTTTGCAAGGAGATCTGGGATCCATTGAACCCAAGGGTTGAACTTGGTGCTCCCCTTGTTCCAAATGCGGTGCACAGGCACCGGTCGTGGCCCTGCCCTCCCAGCAGTGGCTCTTTCATCACAGCCTGTGATGGCTAAAACCGCACCAGGACAGCTACCACCTCCAAGCAGCTGAGAGAAAGGAGGGACTAATTAACCTCCCTTATTAACAGCACACTAATAAAAATGTTAGCATCCCCGAAAGATTTGCAGAATTAATCACAGCTGGAGCGACAACGACTGAAGAGTAAACCTGAACAACAAAAGGAAAGCATATCCCACACATCGTCTTGACTCCCCAGCACATGCACACCCACAGTCATGTTTTTGCCTGCTCTCCCTCCCAGAAGTGGTGTTGCAATAGTACCCAGAGGCCCCAGCTGAAATTACCCCGGTGCTGAAGGTCCCGCACATGCTTACAAGATGGTTGCTGCTCTGAAGGAATATTGCAACCCGATAGAAGGATTATTCTTCTATAGGAAGATGTACAGGACTGGCAAACATGACACAGAGCCTATGGGACTGCAGCACTTCTCTGAAACAGCAGTTGAAGGCCAGGAGAAATACCTTGGGGCATCACAGTCGGTGCTAGATGCCTCCCTGTGGGCGAGAGACTCAAGCATAGAGGAGCTTGGAGAGAGCAATCTAGTTGTCCTGGAGGAGACATCTGTTTTAGGGAGAGCTGAACTGCTTTCCCAGCCTTGCTGGCTCTATGGGCGCGGACTCCCATGGCTGTGGTGGAAATGGAGACATCTACAGATAGACACCTGCATTTAGATACCCTAACCTGGAGCTGAGTCCCGGGCTGGTGGTCTTGACTGCTTGGTGGCATGTGAACCGTTTTAGGAACCGCAACCAAAATCAATTTGAAAATTAAGCAAAGCCTTTGGAAATGGAGGATTGTTGTCTCTGTTTCCAAGAGTTCAGACCCGAAAGCCACAGCGTAGCACCCGAACGCCTGAGCAGAGGGAAT
Organism: Fulmarus glacialis; assembly: GCF_000690835.1. Taxonomy (NCBI): domain Eukaryota; kingdom Metazoa; phylum Chordata; class Aves; order Procellariiformes; family Procellariidae; genus Fulmarus; species Fulmarus glacialis. The sequence goes on from NW_009209837.1 coordinate 24,734, forward strand.
GGCTCTGTCGGCAGCGAGTGGTGGGTCTGCTTAGGGAGGAGAACCTGAAAAGGAAATTATTGTATCGGGTGATATGAAATGACCTCCCCCTCTCCCCTGGCTTATAACCCTCCCTCTGTCACAGCCTCGCCACTGCCAGCTAGGTTGGAGGAAAACACAAGAAATTTTACAGTAGGTTGTAGGTTGGCTGGGGCTGTTTCTTCCCCTCATTTAGATGTCCATCAGTTTATATCGCTCACACGGCAGTGCCCTCTGATTTAGAAACGCCTGGTGGAGTGCATTCAATTCCCTGCTCAGCGCCAGACCTCCTAGATGTCTTTGGGGAGACTTCTCACCTCCTTTTGCTATTTCCAACGCCGTAGGGTTGATAGCGCTTCCCTGCCAGAAAAAGATCGCGTGCAAAAAGCACCCGTCGCCTTTCTGCATGGGCTGTTTGTCTGCCCCCGAGTTCCTTAAAGTGGGTGCTGTTGCAAGTCTGGATTGCTAACATTTTGCCAGCGTGCACTGGAGCTTTTCTAGCACCGCTGCTCATAATTAAGCTAACGCGATTGTGCGATTGCGCTCTTGCAGTGTGTGTGTTCACTTAACGTGGAGGGGTGGGCACATGCTCCCAGCTCTTAAAAACATCCTCTGAAACTACAGCTGGCGAGGTGGTGGTACCAGAGGCTGAAATTTGATTTGGGAGGAGGATGCTGTTTGGCTTCTGTACAAGGAAATCCAAGCCTTTCCAACCTGAGGATCAGATCAAACGCTTGCCAGTCCGCTAAATGCACTAAGTGCTAATTTTGTGGGTTTTTTCATCTGCTCCGTGCACTTAAAATAGTATCCCTCCTCTGGCTATCCTTGGGAACTCTTCAAGGAGGTTAAAAATACAAACGTGAAAGCTGTAATAATAAATGTCCCCTCAGGATTGATTTGAAGCCTTTCAGATGTGTTGCAGAGCCAGGGCAGAAGACCGCAGAACTAAAGCTGTAACACTCACGCAGCTGAAGCTCTCGTTGCAGAACCACAGAGGGTGTGAACAAGAAGTTGTGTGATGAAGTATGCAGAACGATGCTTTGTTTCGTAGGAGCTGTTCTGCTCCTGGCCTCGTAGAACAAGGTGTGCGTCTGCGTACCCGCATGCACGGTGTTATTCAGTGAGAAGGAACGCAATGAACTCAAAGCACGTAAGGTTGACCCAGGCCAGCTAGCAGAGTTCCCAGCCGCACTCAGGGGGTTAGGAAGAGCCGCGGGCCATTCCCAAGAGTTGGTTTGGGTGTACCCTTCTGCTCTTGGGCAAGAGGGTTTAGCTGCAGCAAGCTCTCAGGACCAGAGAATCATGCATCTCCTAGTTTATGTACAATGGTACACATAGCCACCAAGATGAAGACCATCTCTTGGAGTGAGAGAGGTTTGTGGATGTTGCAATACGTGTGGTATTGATTGATTGTGATCGAAGGAGGAGTTGGACATGGATGCCGGCGTCCCCCTGCGTGTAAATGTTTTCCTTCAGAGCTGTGATTTTTGCCATAATGTTTGTGCCCAAGTCTGCTCCCCCTGGGGCTGGCCACTGGAGCTTTGAACCTTCTTGTTAGGGTGGTGGCATCCACCCTGGTAACAACCATGTCTCTCACTTTACTTACCCGCCTCGTCACTATTTCTTGGTCACCTGGGCTCTTCAGGGGAGCATGTGGGGCTGGTTGGACCATATAATCTTCCACCCACCTCAGCTACCAGCAACTTCTCTGCTCAATAGCTGTTACCTCTTGACCGTACACCTGCATCCTTTGAACTCCCACCAGCACTGCTCTGAGCTTTCCTTGGCCGCCCTCCAGCACTCAGCTGAGCAAAGCGGGTGAGACCACACTGGTTGTTTCCTTAACGGCTTGCGTGCTGAAGTCTCTTCCTCGCCCAGGGTCTCATTTTCATCTTTACCTTCTGCCATCTTTAGGCTCTTTTTGCTCACCCCGTGATGAGATGATTGGGAACACCACACCAAGGAGGTTCTCTACCAGCTCCCATCCCTCTCTTGGGGTGAATCCCCACTGACACGGGCTCCCTACTCTTTCATGCTGTCTCCATCAGCTAAGGTTACACAGAACAATTTTCCCTGAGCACCTTGTAATCCCTCTTGAACTCTGTTCATCAACACCAACAAAGCACAGATTTATATTTCTGTTCCCCCCAGCTTCTGCCATTCAGACCACCTTCATCAGCTCCTCCAGTGTGGCCACCAGTCAGCCAGCCTTCACTGCGGCCCTCAGAGAGCTTGGCTCTCTACAAGCAAACCATTCGTGACCGTACAGAACTTCTAAGCCAGCTCAACCCAGGTGAATTGTCTCCTCCAATTACAGTGACTAGGACCATCCTCCATTAGTCCATCACAACCTCTCCAGGCCGTGTCTTTAATGACCTGGGTATCGCAGTCATGTTCTTGGCCGCTAACCAGGATCAGGACCTCCACCTGCGAAGTGCTCTGCAAATGCCCCGTAGGAGGCAGTTACCTGCCATGGTCTTCCAAAAGGGGAGGAGAAGGAAGGAAAGGACAGGCATGAAGCAGTAGAAGGGAAGAGCCAATGATGTTTAGAAAATGCTCGTGGGAATTTTTTCCTAATCCATATGTATGTATGTCTACCTGTGTTTGTGCATTTTAATTACCTATCTAATATGTAGGTATTTTTATATATATATTTATATATCTGTGGTCAGCTAGTTCTGAAGGTTTTAAGTCAAAAGTAGCCACTTTAACTATCCCCAGCCAAGCCCAAAAAGGGTGATTTCAGAAGGACATCCGACCTTCATTTAAATACATCAGGAAACAAGTCATTTACTTTCCTGGGCAAATCATGCCAGTGGCTAATTCTTCTCTCTATGGAGAATATGCATCCTTTTCACCTATGAATTGGTGAAGTTTTTGATTTCTGCGCAGTGGTCGTTGTTCCCCCTGGGTCTCCCCCTCCTCTGCCAGGCAGGCTTGCATGGCTTCAGTCCTCCAGGAAGACGAATCCTCACTAAACCTCTAAATCTCTTGGTGTTAAGGGCATTAATTATCATCATTTTGCAAGGATCCCAAGCAAAGTGGGCCCTTCTTCAGATAAATTAACTTTTTTTCAGTTGCATTTCTCTGGGATTGAATCACTTACTCCTGCAGGCATGTCTTCATGGTTGAAGTCAGGTGAAGCCTGTTTTAATGCAGCTACGCTCGTAAGAGCCTTCAGCCACGTGGCTAGAGCCAAGGAAGGTCTCACCACAGTACCACGTCTTGCAACACCGATCTTCTTCTTGAAAAGACTGACGCTTGCAGGCTTGACCATAGCAGGGTTTTACTTCAGAGGCTGGCAGGGTTTCTGTGTTGGCCGGGCACACTTATAGAATCATAGAATCATAGAATGGTTTGGGTTGGAAGAGACCTTAAAGATCATCTAGTTCCAACCCCCCTGCCATGGGCAGGGACACCTTCCACTAGAGCTGGTTCCTCAAAGCCCCGTCCAACCTGGCCTTGAGCACTTCCCAGCATCCACAACTTCTCTGGGCAACCTCTTCCAGCGCCTCACCACCCTCATAGTGAAGAATTTCTTCCTTATATCTAGTCTTAAGTCTACCCTCTTTCAGTTTAAAGCCATTACCCCTTGTCCTATCACTACATGCCTTTGTAAAAAGTCTCTCTCCAGCTTTCTTGTAGGCCCCCCTCAGGTACTGGAAGGCAGCTATAAGGTCTCCATGGAGCCTCCTCTTCTCCAGGCTGAACAACCCCAACTCTCTCAGCCTGTCTCCGTAGGAGAGGTGCTCCAGCCCCCTGATCATCAATAGGATCATGAATAGGAGCTGTCAAAAGTCCATTTCTGAAGTCGATACATCAGGCTGATGTGGGCTATTTTTTTCCCCCCAAAATTAATTTTTTTATCTCCAGAACTTTGTGCGGAGAGGTTCCTACTGTCAAAACTATTAGAGAAAAGATCTATTCCTCTTACGAGCTTGCTGCTCCCAATTCACAAAATAATACAGCACTGTAGATAATGGTAAATAACTTGATGGTGAAGGCTAAGACTCAGGCATATTTTTAACTGGTTTTGGCAGGAAGAGGAGGAGGAATGTTGCATGGCTCACATGGAAAGCCACATTTCGGATCTCTTCCTTCTCCGTGCTCTTTAGTCTTTTGTGCCTATGAGGTAATGGGGTTCTGCAATGGAGAGGCAGAGACCGGGTCTCCTCCTGCACCGGCATCCTGCCGTGGGAGCAGCCTAACAGAGCCAGGCTTCCAAATACACTCCAGCTCTGCCATGGATTCAGTCCTGGTGTATTCCCCCTGTTTTGCCATATTTGTGTCCCTCATTACTTTGGGATTAGGATAGCTTGGAGCAGGAAGAGCCCCTACCCACATGTGTGGATTACATGGCTGCTTGTGCCTTCAGCATCTTGTAGGATGCAAGAGCGCACAAGTCTGGTTCCTCTGTTTTTTTCTGGGAAACAACGGGCAGAGAGGTGGGCACATGGAGAATGTACCCAGGTGGTGAGGGTATGTTTGTCCTAGCAAATTAAACCACTGCCAGGACCTGGACACTGGAGGTCAGTTGTCTGTAATGCTAAATTTTAGGTACCTCCCGCTGTTTGGCGTGCATGGACGTAGCCATCCAGCCAAGGGCGGTGGGTCCTTGCACAGGTCTGCGTGTGCAGTCTGAAAGCTCACCAGGGCCATGTCTCTGTATTTGCCCTAACAAACCAACCAGGGGAAGGGCACAAGGCTGAATCCTGGTCTGGGATCATCCATGCCACTAAATCATTACTATGGTCCCAAGCACAGTTTTGGCCCAGACCAACTGTCCTTCTCCCAGACAATCTCTGGCCATGCTTGAGGGTTTAGCATGGATGCTTTCCAACCGGCATGACGCCAGCCTGTTTTGGAGGATGGGTGAGTTTAGCCATATGGATGTGAGCTGTGCCATGCTGCTTGCCCTCAGAGAACTGGCCGTGACCCATTTTATTTCCTAGCAGGGACGTGGGACATGTGTCCCAGAGGCACTGGATTTGTGTGCCGCGTTGTCAGACTGTGCAAGGAAAGCTGCCCTTAGCCAGGTGTCTGGAAGTTTTAAGGACTGCTAATGAGAAAACTAAACCCCGCCGGCTGCCACCCCTCCCCAGGAAACCCATGACGTACTCCAGCATCCAGTGTTTTCTGTGCACGCACCCAAGCAGAAATAGCTTGATTTAAAGCATTTACAGTCAAAACACAGGGGAAACTGAGGCATGGGACTCCTTTTACCTACCAGGATCCCACAGGATTCACATACTCTGGAAACCACCGCCAAAGAGGTGCTGTTTGGATGTGGGTGACCGGTTTGGGTTAGGCAAATCAAGGTAAAACCAATGTCGGAGCCAGGTTGCTGCATAAATCATAATGTATCGGGGCTCATCCGATCCTGCCGGCTCTTCTCATGTAGGAACTCAGAAGAGCCCTCAGGGTGGATGGGGATCTGCCTGCCAGCATTGAACTTTCCAGATGAGCATCACCCCTGATCTGGGAGCTGGTTAGCAGTATTGATATAACTGTATTTGAGCTCAGACACCTGCCTTCAGCATCCTGCTGTGCACCCCGTTGTCCTCCTGTGGTGTGTGGCTGTGGAACTCATTGCTGAAGAGGGCTGTGGATGCTAGAGGTTTACGTAGCTTGAAAAGTCATTAGAATTAGAAAATTAGAAAAAAAAAACAAACCTCTATAGGTAGGACCTGATATGGAGATTGCTGGAGATTGGGAGTGTTGTGGGAAACTGTCATTACGCAATTCTTACGCACTCCTTGGGAATCTGTTATGGGCTATTGTTGGAGGCAGAAGATGGACGAGTCTGACCCAGCACAGCAGTTTCTGAGATCTTATGCAATTTGATCTTGACAATTGAGCAATTCAAGGACGTTCAGATTTGTGACCCCACTGTGGACGTCTCTTGAATGTTTAAATCCTGTGATAGCACGGCAACTTATAATGCACAGCGTACAAAAGGCTGTACGCAGCCTTGGGAGGAGAAGTGTTTGGGCTCCAAGGGGCTGATAATATCCCAGAGACAGCATCACAACTGCTGTGTGATGGAAACTCGACCTCGCCACCAAGGTGACGAGCTCCATCTCCGAGGACACGTCCATATAAGTGCAGCCTTCACTATAGGGAGCCTGGCTCATAGCTAATGTGTTGCAGACCGCATAGCTCCTAAAATGACCCCTTTCTCCAGCCTTTTCAGCTTTCTGTGTTAACCAAAATGGCTCTTTTAAGTGGAGGACAGATTCCCAGTGCTGCTCACGAGAATGTATTTGGTGTTGATCTGCCTAAGGTGGATGAACAGCACTGCTGAATTAATAAAGAGCAGAGCTTTGCTGCTTTAAGTGGCGCCGATGCTAATGTAAAATGGCACGAAGTGGAGCGGGAGCAGTGCACCGGCTTTTCAGAGAAGCTTCACCTGGTGGGAGCGGAGGCAGGAACTGACCTTGAAGAAAGCTCAGATTTGGACATCTGTGAGCAACTTGAAAGGACTGCGTTGCTGTTCAGCATGGGTAATGGCAATGCGTTCGGCGCGGGTGTTGCAATGGTGTTATACCGCGTGCACCTGCACGCACAACGGGACGGTGCTGGTTCAGTCGCTGAACAGCCCTCTGAAGAGGCAGCTGCTGCTGAGCAAAACGAGTCCCCTGCCTGACATTTCCACTGATTTCTTCCTGCAGAGAGAGACGCTGTGTAGCACAGAGCTTCGCTGTAGTAGGAGGCGTTGGGCTTTTTTTTATGCATATATGCGGCTTCAGTTTGAGCAGACAAAGCACAAGACCGTCTTTTCGCTCCGAGTGGAAGATGTTGTCATTTCTACAAGCCTTTGTTCCTACGAGCATCTTCTCCTGTCCTGGACCAGCCTCACAGATAATTTGCCCAAATTATCTGAACCCTGGTTGTGGGTAGCTCTGTTGTGCCAGAGGGTAACCGGCACAGGGATATTTTCTTCTTCTCTCCATCAGTCCGAGAGCGTGGTTCCCCCACCCGTCAAAGGAGCATAGCCTATTCCCTTTCTCCCCGTCACTCCTGAACTGCTCCTAGCCAGACACTCGTTGCTTGAAGCGGTGTTTGATTTAACCAGAGGCAACTTAACGCCGTAGTCATCAGTCGGTTCTTGACACTATCAAGGCCTGGGAGATAAAAGAGCGAATTAAAAGGGAAGGGAATGAAAAAAGAGAGAGAGAGAGAATAATAAAAAAAAAATCCTCTCCCCCTAAGATCTGATTTCATGTTAAATGTTTTCATCTTTGGAGTGAGCATTAACAGCTGATCGGCAGTGTCTGCTCTTTCCACTCCCTCGTAAAATGCAGTTGTTCAAAGAGAAGGGGAATATTGTCTCCTGCAGGAGATGAATGGCCGATAGCTGCCTGGATCTGGCTGTCACGCAGGCTTGCCAGCCCACCGAGGGCTGCAGGAGCAGGCTGGCCTCCTCACTCCCATTGCTGGAGCTTAAAAATCAGTGTGCCTGCGGGGGCTCTTCTTCCTTGGGCTCCTCAGAGGGAGAAAACTGCTGTACAGGGGAGCATAAAGGAGGAAAGCCAGGTAGGGCTTTCCTGAAGAGGTGTGTCGGACTACTGGTGGGACTGTTGTCAAGGAGAAGATCCCTGGCACGTGGCCGGGATTTTATATGGTCTGAAATGGGCAGTCGCTGCAGACAGGTCAGCCAGAACTTCAGAGGAGTTTGCCAGGGCTTTCTGCGGGCATGAGTTAAGATGGAGCTGTGCCATCTGCCTTAACATTTCTAAGTATCCCTACCAATATTTTCATAGTCCCACTTTGACCCCTGCTTATGCCTAAGCTGGAGTACAAGTCAGATCTCCCATGGATGTAAAGGAACGCAAATTGACTAACCTTGATGGAGAAGCTTTGATTTACAACAGTTGTGGTTGCCTTGGACATCAACGTCATGGTCACCGGTTGATCCGCAATTGTGGAAATACTCAGACTGATGCTGCATTTGCAACCCCTTTGGTGAAAAGCTGGAGTCAAGATTACAACCAAGGGACTGTCATGATGCCACTGCATAGGAGGCAAAGATGTCCATACCACTCAGCCACTTCAGGAGAAGGCAAATGGCTCCTGTTTCATGAAATAAACCCTGGTCTTACATCTCATTTCCACTTGTTGCCATGTGTGCCCATCAGTGGCCAAGCTGGGAGTCAGGGGAATACTTTTAAAGGTTCATTGACTGATATCTGGCACCTAAAACGTCTTTCTCCTGGGACTTTTTGACTGCGTTGGATATGTTTCCAACACCGCAAGCACTTTGCTTCCTGTTTTGTAGAATCCTGGAAACTGCAGTTGGGAGAGTTGAGTGCAGGTAGACTTAAGGCAACTCTACCTGCACTGTTCCCTGTTTTTTAAGTCCTATCCCATGAATTCTGTAATCAGAGAAAAGCTTTGTTTCCTCAAGTTGACTTCAGGACATCATTGCTGGATTTCCTAAATTTTGCTGGATTATCCTAAAATTGCTGTTACCGCAAAACCCTTTTTAGGATGGAATGGGATGGTGAGGTAGCCTTTGGAGACCCAACTTTGGCTCTCTGAAGGGCATCATCTGAGAAGTGGTTGTGTCAGAAGTGCACAGCCCCTTATTTTGAAAACGGAGGCAGCCTCAGCTGTGTGTCAAACTTCCCAAAATGCAGCTGTATCCTCCTGCACCTGTTTCTCAAGCGATGATGAAAATGAAAAAATGAATTAGTTAGCAATACCTCTTTAAAAGTCTGTTTGCATCATCAGGCATTTATGAGTGATGACCTGACAGCTTAGGGGTCGGGATGCTTCATTATCCCTGTTATGATTAAACACACCTCTAGAAAGTATTTGGGGGCTTTTTATTTAACGTTTCTATATAAAATGGATATGAAATTCCAAGCAATGCCATCTGATAGGCATTCAGGCTCCTCTGCAGTGAGGGAAGAGCAGTACCTGTCCAAAGAACAGCAAGTAGGTGGTGTCATCGGGAAGTCACTCCTCTGGTCCTTCACCTAAGTGCTGCATTTGGCTATGGTGCCACTAGGGACATGGTTTAGTGGGCATGGTGGTGTTGGGTTGACGGTTGGACTTGATGATCTTAGAGGTCTTTTCCAACCTTAATGATTCTATGATTCTGTGATTCTAAGGGAGCAGCGATTATCCACACATTGGCAACTAGTGCCATTGAAGACAGACAGTGCTATCTGAACATCCTCACAGGGCTGTTAGATATGCCACCAGGCAGGCTGGAGCAGCAGCTAGAGGCAGGTGGGACAACCTGAGTCACTGACCCCTCTTCCTTCACTGTGGTGAGGGCCTAGGCACACAGCTTACATGAAGACACCTACTACAAGAATGTAGGTTTCTGAATCTAGACCTGACTCCCATCACTGGGGATTGGTTTGGTTGCCCACCAGTAAGTATCTGGTCATGCCACCAAGATCCATCTGGCCACTGGGTGCTGGTTGCTCCAGGAAGGCATGGCATGCATGAGTGTGGGAGATCCCTTAGGACATCTCAAATGGCAGGAGGGGGCTATGCATGAGAAAGTGACCACATTTGTTGCCGTCTGAGAGAACCTCTTTGGGTAGTCTTTATGTAAGACTTTTGCTCTATAGATAACAGGCATGAATGGGCACTGCATAAACTCAGTTCATCTGACTCATTTTAGGTGTCTACATTAGAGTGGGTGATCATGTGCCAACATCCACAGGCTGTACTGATTGACCTCTGTCGTGGTTTAGCCCCAGCCGGCAGCTAAACACCACACAGCCGCTCGCTCACTCCTCCCACACACAGTGGGATGGGGGAGAGAATCGGAAAAAAAACGTAAAATTCATGGATTGAGATAAAGACAGCTTAATAGAACAGAAAAGGAAGGGAAAATAATAATAACGATGATGATAGAGTATACGAAAGGAGTGATGCACAATGCAATTTCTCACCACCCCCTGACCCATGTTCAGCCCACTGCACAATACAATTTCTCACCACCCACTGACCGATGCCCAGCCAGTTCCCGGCCAACTCTCCCCCAGCTTCTATGCTGAGCATGATGTCATACGGTATGGAATACCCCATTGGCCAGTTGGGTCAGCTGTCCTGGCTGTGCTCCCTCCCAGCTTCTTGTGCACCTGGCAGAGCATGGGAAGCAGAAAAGTCCTTGATCAGCGTAAGCACTGCTTAGCAACAACTGAAACATCAGTGTGTTATCAACATTCTTCTTACTAAATCCAAAGCACTATACCAGCTACTAGGAAGAAAGTTATCCCAGCTGAAACCAGGACAATCTCCATTGCCATGTGTCTTCCACCCATCTGTTCCCAGGTGCCTGTGCAGCCCCATATACTTGAGCTCATTTGCAGTTTTCCAGTGCTCCTAAAAACAGAAGTTTAATTCCACATAAATGTGGTGGGGGAGGTTCAAAGTCACGCTCTGCCATTGGTCTCCACCACAGTGTTTTGAAGTCAGGGCTTTTAATGGGAACTCCATGGAATGGAGGGACGTGCTTTTCACTGGCACCTGTGGAGAAGGGATCCAGCATCTGAGGCAAATTATCTGCACGATGTGCTTCTACCTGCAACATGAGACTCAGCATTTGGGGCTGAGAGGATGTCAAACAGCCCAGCCCTGAAACCACCAGCAGTTCTACAGTGTTCCCACAACAGTTGTCAGATCAGCGTCAGAAAGAGGAGAATAGGATCTTATTTGCTGGGCTCATTAATCTGAGAGCATTCAGGCTTGTGGTTTCAGAGGCCTTTCCACCCACTTGCTGGAATTGAATCACGACTGCCAGACTGGTTTGATACCATCAGGTGTCAGACCATATCTTATGGCAACAGTCACAAAATGTCACATATATATTAATTTAATAATAGTTCATAGGAGGTTTCTTAAGATAAACGCTTGAATGATACATAACACATGGCTGAGGGATTCTGAGCGCTCCAGGAAGTCAGTGATGTAAAGAAATATTAAAATAAATGTGAACTTCATTTTTTTTAAGGAATAATTGTTTTGCTAACCGTATTGTGAGCCAGCCGCGAGATGTCTCTTTGGCAGTACAGCATTCCTGGATGTGGTCCTCGGTAAACAAGAGAGAAAAAGCTGGAGCTGGAGCTGAGTGTTTATTCCTCATTATCTTTTTTTTTTTTAAGTTACACCTCACGTTTAAGAAAGCTTAGGCTTCCTCTAGCAATGGCCGCTGGCTCGGGGTGGGCACTCTTTGCAGCTCCTTGCAGGCACTGTCTTTTCTAACGTGTGCCTCTCAATATTTCCTTGTTAAGAACAGCTTTTGGTTTTATTCCTCCTACCACACATTTTCACAAAGACCCAGTCTGCTACCTAATAAACTCAGCATGTTGGCAGCCAATCGTCTGATACTTCTGAAGCAAGTGCCTCTGTTTCTACTAACACAGGCAACTTGATTTGTAAACAGATACTTAAGTGGGTGTTTTTAGCGGTATAGCAGATGGTCAATACAGCTGCCTTCTCTCCCTTCTCTGCATTCGCTCCCCTCCTCTACAATTACAGTTTCTTGCCATTTTTCTCTGTAATGTGGATTTGTTTTTTTTTTTTTTTTTAAAAAAAAAAAAGCATTACAAGAGGGAGAAAATTGCTCAGTGAATTTCAAGAGGAAAAATTGGATGGCAACCTCAAATGTTACCTTAAAAGCACTGTGAAAGCTACCCACACATCCTCACTTTGCTTGACTTTCCCCGCTTGAGTAACTCTGGATCTCAATGGGACTGCTTGTGTGGGTAGAGCTCAACACAGGGATTGACTTCCTTCATGCACAGAAACTTGTGACTAATGCTACAATACGCAGCTAAGGTATTAATTTTCCTCCCTGCTTGATGTAGTTAGTCACTAGTACTTAGGCAGGTGCTTCGCTGAATTCTACATCAAGGCTTGGAAGTAACGTGGGGATATGAGGGGATGGTGTAGATCGCTCTCCAAGGGTTTGCTTGCTTTGGTCCAGTGGTGGGATCGGAGTCTCTGTAGGTGTTTTGCTCTTGCTGTTGCACGTCTGCCTTCTGTTAGACTCAAGTTTTCTAAAGTTACCTTGCTGTTTCCTGTGGGATCGATGATTTGGCAAAATCAGCCCCAAGTGGGTGTGGGATTGAGTCCCCTTCCCTCCTGGGCACTGTGCCACAGACCAACATCTCTCTCTTCAGAAGGGTCTTTTTGTAAACACTTTAAATTTGCCTTTTGCTTGCTTTGAAGCTATCATTTCTACTTTCCCTTCCAGCACAGCCCCATTGCATGGCTAACACCTTCAGGAATCAGCACTTAACCTTTACAGACACATTAAAGCAGTGGAGTGAAACTAATCCAACACTAGTCCGGGGGCTGGACTGACTTAAACCACTGCAGCAGCTTTTAAAGCAAATCAGCCATCATCTCTCTCTTTCTTACAACAGGTTTGGCTGGGGATCAAAGTCCGGGTGGGGTCCTTTTGAATAGTCTTTTGTCCTTGAGAGGTTATCACTCTCTGCAGTTCATCCGTAAGACCTGGAGATGCTGAAAACATGATGTGTTCAGCCTACCCAAGCCTGGGTCCTCCACGTATTGCCTTCTGAGAGAGGGTTGTGGTTCAGTTCTTATCCCCACAGTTTAAAATATTGTAGGGTCGGCTGTCAGGTCTCCTGACCTGACACTTGAGAAGAAACCCATTGAGAAGTTCTTGTGCTATCGACATAAGATGGTGCATTTAGCCCCTGGAACATGGCATGATCTCTTTCTGGTTGCACCTGAGATGTGAGACAGGTTCCCCCTGGCAAAGGTAGCACAACCCTTGCTTGAACTGATTGTTTCCTCGGGTCTGCGAGCATCACCGCATGTGATCGACCTCTTGGGCTAGTCTAACAAAGTGCCCTGGGTTTAATAAACCCCCCTCCTTTGCGTATTAAGATAAGCTAGCCTTTTCGACTCGAGAGCAGCTGTGCACAGGGTTGCACCGGTAGATCTCTGCCTGGAGCATTTACGCCTTAGCTCCTTGCTGATGGGTCAGAGCAGCATGTCCAGTACTGCCGGAGGCAGCTGGGAGGGTTTCCTGCCTCTTCAGCCCTTTTCCAAGCAGATTGCACTGAGGCATAAGTCATTCCTTCAGTGACCCCGTTCATGTTGTTTCATGAATCTCCTGAGAAAGCTGACCAGGGATTTCTCAAGGCAAACTTTTATTTCCCTGCTGGAAAACACCAGTTCAGTCAAAAAAAAAAATCCCTTTTCTGGGAAGGTGCTTGTTTCGGTAAAGTCTCCAGCAGGAAGGACCCCTCTGAACTAATAGTCTGGTGGCCTGGATACTTATCTAGAGGTTACTGTTTACAGGTCTTCCCCCTGCGATGGGTGCCCCCATGGGTGCGATATGCTCCAGTAGCCCATGGTGCGGTTCATCTGCCTACCCCACCCATTGGCAAGAGACTTCTCGCCATGATGTGCTGTATAAACTTCCCAGCCCTGCAAGGACAGGGCTTGGGGGATTCATTTGTAAGGGGTGGATGGGCTGCTCCAGGTGCCTCTTCCTCTCCAGCAGCAATTAGGAAAAGCTGCAAGGAAGTATCACATGTAATTTCCCACACTGGAGGCATCTAGGCGAGCTTGGGCACATTCACAAAGATGTGAATGCATGAGGGATTGCACGAGGGATATTTGCAGCCTGGGCATCCCACAACACCCACAGGCTGCCCCTTCCTTGCCTTTACGTGTCTCGCTGACGGGGTCTCGCTTGCTGCTGGCACGTAGGACTGGAGCTTGGCTCTAAATCCGACTGGGAAAACAGCACTGCTTGGGTTAACAGCGCTGGCGGAGGGATTTGCACAAGGGCAGAAGGAAACGACCTTTCCCAGGGACAGGACTTTGCAGAAGGGTCTGCTCCTCTTCCACCCCCGAGGAGAATTTCTGGCCCAGGACACCGCTGCCTTGCTGTTTTCTGGCTGGAGCCCCATTGCGTGGGGATGGCTACGGCTCCCGGCTCCTGCCCGTGCCGCTGGCCTCCATCCATGGCTATCGGAGGGCCCTGTACAATAGCCAGAGCCGCTTGTGCTTCTGTTCCCTGGACCTCAGCCCAGCCGATTTCCCTCCCCGGCCCTCCTTTCCATGAATGAAGTGGAGGGATTTGGCTGGGTGCCCAAACCCTCCGGGCTTTTATCAATGGGATCAACAGTTTGTCAGATCCGTGATGATGAGTCACAGCGAGATTCCATTACTGTGCGTTAATACCTCGCACGGTGCAGGTCAGCCTGCCTCGGCCACGGCTGCGATTCAGCCCAGCTCTGCAGAGAGCCAGGGATCTGCGTGGAAGGGGTTTGCTTGGACCCCCTTGAATACGCGTGTGCACACAGCTGGGCAGCCCCTTGCACTCACACGTGGACACTGCTGCACGCTCGGGAGGGCAAACAGACCCTTCAACGCTCAGGGCACCCGCACAAGGCTGCGTACACAAACACACCTCCAGTTTGTCCGCGTGTGGGTGCACACACCATTGCATGAGTACCCTGTGCACACACTTGCAAAAACCAGCTTGCACAGACCCAGACACGTATGCAGGGGTGCAAAAACGGGCATGCACACACCTGTGCATGTACACAAACATGCGTGCACAAACACACTTAATGCAAGCATACACCCAAGCACGCGTGCATATGCTCAAGCTTACGTGAGCACAAACGTGTAAATACACACCCCAACATACGTGCATGCTCGGACAAGGTGGCATCTTGCGTGTCCCCTCTTCCCAAGGGCAGCCATGCCAGACTGTGGTCCCTTCTTGGAGGACAACACGAGAAGGTGGCTCACACACTCAGAGAAGGTCCGAAAAGCGGATGCGGCTGAGGACTGCATGATGCGACACAGCATGATGCTACATATAGCATGATGCTACAGCACGCGTCGGCTTTTCCATGGTGGTCTCAGAGATGGGCTGGGGTGACAGACACAGCAGGGAGAGGACTTGGTCACCACCACCTGGGAGATGAGTGCTGAGCTGCCTGGCAGAGTCCCTGTCCCATCAGGAGCTCACACTGGTGTGATCAACCAGCTCTTTCCCCCCTGTTTTGAAATTCAGTGGCTTCACCTATGGCATTGCCAGTCTCGGGCTCCCCAGGATGCGTGTCAGGCCCCCAGAAACCAACTAAAATGATGATCTTGAAGGTCTTTTCCAACCTAAATGATTCTCTGATTCTATGATTCTAAAACCAGGCGAGCAGAGAAAAAGTCATCAGCATTCAATTTTTTTATTATTATTTTTTCCCTTAGGTGTTAGAGCCTGGAGGAAAATTTTCAAGTCAAATCTCACCTCAGAGACATTTTAAATACTTGTCTTCGCCTGAGAGGTGCAAAAATCTGTTTCCAAAGCTTTCGTGTTTGGTTTGTGCAGTGTCTTTCACCACAGCAACTAGCGCAGCTTTATTTGATTTCCTAAGGAAACCAGACCTACATTGGGATGTCAGCAGCCAAGGACCCCTCGCATCTTTTAACACTAATTTGTCGGAGGATAAATCCTACCAGTTTCACACAACGAGGCACGTGGAAAGAGAAAAGAGACCAGTTAGTATCCTCAGTGAAGGAAAAAGCAGCCCAGGAGCGTACCCCTTCTTAAATTCCAGCCAAACCACCCATTAGAGAGACTTTATGAATGTCACAGCCTTGGGTAAATCTTTCGTTGGAGTTAGTGCTCTATTGGACACTAGAGAACCCACCATCCCTTGGAAACCAACCTTGCTTTGCTCTTTTACTCACAGAGCGATTTGTTTTCTTAGCTGCACCGTGGCGTAGGGAGAGGTCTGGTAGTGCTTTCATGTTAGAGCACGTAAAGAAACACTTTGGGAGACAAATGGGAAAAGCGGGTTTTTTTGAACCCTGGGATACCGCAAGAACATTGACATTTCCTAACAGCCGTAATGATAGTAAAGCTGATGTTGCCTTGATTGTTTACGGCTTTCATTTTCAATCACCTCTTGAGGATGGCAGAGTGAAACTTAAAGTGTATTTATGCACAGCACTGGAAGTACAGTTACACAAATTGGAATGGAAGGGAAGTTCGTAGGGAAGGATCGTGGGTTTATTACACTGGTTGATGTAGCAAGAGAAAGACGTCAAGCTTACGGGCTCCAAGCCTGCACATCTGGTCATCCTTTCTGAACTTCCCTAAGGTCAGGTGGCTTTGAGGGTACCAAGCTGGAGCTCTTCTAAACCTGATGCTCAGCACGTGCCATGCACTGGGGATCTGCAAGTCGGGGCTTGAACCAAAAACCTGAGCGTGAGGGACAAGCAACACCTGCAACGCGGGCCTTAGTCCTACATATCCTTACAAAAACACTTGCTCTCTGAATTTCAACCAGTAAGAGTAGGTTTTCGGAGTCTGAGGGAGCTGAGGTAGAGCATTTTGGATCAGGAAGAGTGACGCTGGGAAACCCTTTGTTTTAGCATGCGGCAGGGTTTTCAGGAGAGCTACAAGGACCATAGCCCTTGCATCTGAGCTTCCAAAGGCCCCTCTTGCCACCAGACCTGGCCCATCCCTGGTCTGAAAATCATTTCAAATGGCTTGCAAATAAAAAAAAAGTGTGAGAGTTGGAAATTCATCAGGTTGTTGGCCCAGAAAATATTCCCTCTTCCAACAGTAGGTGTAGAGCTCTTCAGTTGTGAGGTGGCTGAGACCCCTGGGGGCTCTTGGACATCCTTGGAAAGTGGCAGGTTGAGCACTCCTCCACACAAGGCTTTCGGAGCACGTTGCTTCCAGGTCTACCTGGAGAAAACACGGCCGCTGAATATTGAATCCTTGATGGTAAAAGGCAGGCGGACATTTGTAGATAAAATGGTTCTTCTGTGGGAAGATAGCGATATGTCAAAACCCAGAGGTGCTACTTCTTTTCGTCCGGAGCAAACTTTCTGGAAGGTCCTACCTAGCATGATCATCTGCACTACAGAGAAGTAAATGCAGCAGGGATTTGAGCCATAGTCTTCCACGCCTGAGGCACATGTCTCACCCACCAGACTCATTCTGGGCTGGCCTGAGCATCCTCCTTTTTTATGGGGAGAACTGCAGAGGTTGTTTTCCATGAGCAGATCTCCACTTTTTCCCAGGAACATTTTCACAGGACTGAAAACCTTTTCCTCCTCCATACGCATAATTTCCCATCATCCCCCAAATAGCATCCATCTGTACCCCCGTCCCTGCCCCAAAACCCACGTGGGGACCACAGCAAGGGGTGGAATGGTGGAGGTCATGAACCTCCTCCTTGTCTTGCACACAGCTCTCTCCAAATTTCCTCTGAGCTCTCGGGTGCGACCCAGCCCAGCGCAGCGGCAGCTGCGTGTCGGGGAGAGTAATTGCGTTTCCAGCTCCCATTCCCCGAGCATCTGGTTCCTCTCCCCTGAGTGCAGTGGGATTGTTTGATCCACAGCCCTTTCCACCCGTCAGACAAAACCAGCCCCCCCTCCCTCTCAGCCCCATTCCCTCCCACTCCTGCTTTCCCCCGGTGCCTGCTTAGACCCATTAAGTTTTTAATCTGGCTCATGTTTACAATCTCCATTTACTGTTGCTCCATTCTTATTTCTTCTGTTTAATTCCTGC
>NW_009209837.1:42397-52489 GCF_000690835.1 Fulmarus glacialis
AGGCAAAGAGTCCCACCGGGCTTGAGGGTTGTTGGCTTTGGGGGTTTTTTGAGCATTTCCTGAAAGGTTTATTATGGTCGGGACCTCATCTGTTACCTTTGGGGCTGGAGCCATGTCGCTGCAGCTGAAACAGGCTGATGGATGGCACGTGAAGCCTCTCCTGGGAAGGTCTCATCGCAGTCGTCCCACTGGCAGGTTCGTCCGACTCTGCACTCGCAGACGCAAATTGGTTAAAGTTTCCAAGAGCAGCATGTTGAGACTGCAGTCACCTGCAAACCACTGTGCTAGGAGGTCTCCTTTTGCCCAAGTCTGAGGGGCCAACGCCAGGCTGGGGAGTGGACAGAAGTACCCCAGGGGTGCAGGAGGCATCACGGGTGGTGCAAGATCCTTGCATGTACAGCTGGATCAGGACCTGGAAGAGTGTTTGCAGTTTGGGCAGCCCAAGCAGAAGACCTCAGGACCTCAGAGAAGAGGCTCTGGTTTATTTACGTATACAGATGTTGCCTTTACATGGGGGCTTTTACTAGTAATTCCCCTGTCCAAACATAGGTGCCAAATGCCATCTGAGGTGCCCTTAGGCTATGTCCTGGCTGTCACTCCAGGAGGTCATATGTGCTCGGTTCAGGGTTGAACCAAATAAAAATCTTCCCGTGTTTTCATTTCAGTGAGAGAAACCTCTTCCATCCAACCCAAATTGCTTTGCTTTTCCTCACCTCCAGTTCAGCAGCCACACTGGAACACCACGTGTCCCACCACCACACCATCTACACAGGACATCCAACGGACACGTTATCATCCCTGGCTGATACAATAGGAAACCGAGGCACAGACAGGTCACAGCAGGGACGAGGATCCAGCAGGACTATTTTGCTGGATTAAAACGGTGCAAGGGGCTGTGCTAACAGGTCACAGCAGGGCTGGTGTAATCCCCGACCCTGTTTCGTTCACTGGTGCAGAAAAAACCTTGCTGTCCCAACTCTACCTCCGCTGCATCCTCTGTCTTTCAGGCATCTTTCTCTCCAACAACTCCCAGCCCTGCCCAGGCATTTACCCAGCAGAAATATGACTTTTAATTACTATTTTTTATGACTTCCTTTTCATAATTGCGCTGGGGGGCTTTCTGCTGTTCTGCTTTAATCTGCATCCTGAGAAATCACTTTCTCAGGCATGATCTACTGAATGGGAAAGGGAAATAGGGCTTTCAACATGCAGCGATGGGCTTGTTGGCAGCAGAGAAATGTGGGACCCACTTTAGTATTAGCCCAGCTGATGTCCATGCTACTAATGTCTCTTCCCTGTTGCTTTTGTCTCCTACCCATCAGGGTGGCCAGATCCATTCTGCTTCTTGGCAGTGATCTCTGTCTTATCCTACCTCCTGAACCGGGCTTGGGCTTACTCTACCATCTTGCTCTACCATCTCTACCAGCCTAGTGACCCCTAACCTGCCCCAAAACAAATAAATTTTTTTTTTTACCTGCCGAGCCATGTTTTGTCAAACTCCTTTTCCATGTGAACCACTGGACAAGTTCTAGCTGGCTTTGCAGTTTAATTTCCTCCTCCCTCACTCCCCATCTTCCCCCAAAAGCATTGAGGGGGTGGACGAAGTCCTGCAGACCCCCCCCGGCCTGACTGTTACCCACCCGGCTGCCTTTACGCTGAGGTTTCCACAAGAGCCACTGCCTTGGTACGCACAGGGGCACTAATTGGATTAAAATATCAGCATTAAGACTTGAGCACGGCAGCCCCTCCCTCCGCCCCATTGCTGCTTAACGTCCCTGTCATTATCTTCTATTAGACGGCATTTAGTGGGTTTAGTGGGCACAGTGGTGTTGGGTTAACGGTTGGACTCGATGATCTTAGAGGTCTTTTCCAACCTTAATGATTCTATGATTCTATGATTCTATCTATCAGGACGCTGGGATTGTTCACTGCCTGCCATCCGCAAAGCAGGATCTGCGAATCATTTAACTGGAAAGCCTTTGGACAACATTTATTCTTCAACATGAAGATGTGGAAGCCAGCTGGTCTTTTCTGTAGGGCCAGGTCAGGGGCTGCTTGGGGCTGAGTGGCTAGAGGCAGGAGCGGGGATGAGGAGCACGCCGAGAACGGAGGAGGTTGTCTCTTTTGTTTTGGTTTTTAAAAGCTGCTCAGCCTTCAGGCGTGGAGGAGAGATGAGATTTGGGTGGCTGCAAACGCTGGAGGGAGGGCTGTCACCGCTTTCAGAGGGAAATGGTATGGGGCAAATTCACGGCCACACTGGAGATCTGGGACCAAAGTATCTAAAGGAGGAGATTATGTTCACCAAAGAGCCTTCTGTCAGCAGTGGAGACACCTCCAGTCATCCCACCCACGAGAGGTGTGCAAGACACACAGGAACAGCCTCCTTTGGAGGTGCCCATGGCTGTAGATGGCATCTCAGGTGACTCACGTAAGGGCCTCTGGTACCAGTACAAAGATAAACTGAGAGCAAGGCCGTCCGTGAAGGCCAGGGTGCAAAATGACCACATGGTGGGAGCACTAGGGCTGGAGACCCATGGCACAGTGGCATTATCCAGAGAGAGAAGTGGGAGCTTTACAGAATAACCCCTCTGAAAGCCATAAGATCTAGTCCTCAGCCCCAGTCCTGTCCTGGGCATCCCACAAAGGGATCCATAATCCAGCATGACCTGCATGGAACCAGGGGAAACAGTCAGCAAGAGACCTCCTGGGCTGGATGTCCCCACCATACCCATACGGGGCTGGGGGATTGGCAGATGGGCGGTGAATCACAAAGCTCCTCCACACAACCAGCTTCAAACCTTGCAAGAGAGACTCCTTCTCGCAGCAGAACCCCCGAGCCATTAAATTTCTTTTAGACTAAAGCCGCGTGTAATATATAATTGATAATGGTTATTCCTGGTACGCTCCTTGTAATGAAATTTTAATGCTAAAGACAACTTTGTGTGCGCGTGTATGTATGTAACATATAGCTATATCTTCACGCTGTTAAGTACAGGTGCTCAGTGTTGGTTCTGGCAGCCAAATGAATCTGAGCTATTTTCTCAACGTCGATGAGGTCAACCCCATATTTCGCTGGTGCTGGTATTCCCACCGAGGCCAAGGGTCCAGCTCTTGAAGTGGACTCTGTTCCCAACCCGTGTTAAAACATGACTCCACATGATACAGAGCCAGTCCCTTCCTTCACGCACTGGGAATTTGGCTGCCCATAAGTAACTTCTCCATCGCCTTTGGGCCCCGTTAGGAGCATCCTCAGCTGGCAGCAGCAGGCTTTCACCCCCCAGCACGCTGCCTTTTAGTAAGTCGAGCAATTTGGACCCTTGCGGTATAAACCAGCCTGCCTTTCCCTTGACACTGATAAAGTGGTCTTGCAAACAAATTCCAGCAGCGACAGTGCGGTGGGTTTTTTTAATTTATTTTTGCTCCCCGCCCCCCGCCCCCCGTTTGTCTTCCCATTGAATGGTTGGCATTCTCCAAAGAGCACAAAACACTTGATCTCATGGCAATAATTAGCTGCAGGGGGGCTAATTAACTCCCTCTCCAATGGTCCAAAGTTCACACTGAGCTGTGTTTTCCCCTCCATTGATTTATTTCCATAGGCCAAGGCAGGCAGCAGTATATATAACTCCCTCCTTGCTGGTGTCCAACTCTGTGCCCTAACTAAAAAGCAGAAGGATTTTGCCTCCAAATTAATGGGAATGAGGAAAACAAGTCATCATACCCTCTCCTCTATCCATGTCTTTATGCTGATTATGGATCTCACCTCTCTTTCAACATGCTCTGCTCTTACCCCTTTCCCATTGCTATAGCAGAGTTCAAAATGTTGTCTCAGAGATTTCTGGCTGAGTCTGGTTTCCCAGACGCACGGTGATGAGCTTTTTGAAAAGTGCAAGTTTCGACTGAAACTTGGTTAGGGCGGTCCATCCCGCTTGGACTCACTGATGTCTTCTGCAGGGGTAAGATCATGGGACAGTCTTTTCCTTGAGGAGGATGAAATGTGTGCCCTCTCTCTACCTTTGTCTGCCTCCCTTTCTCTTTTCCACCCAGGTGAGTATTTTCGTGATGTTTGTGGGGGTGTAAGATTGGGACCGAATGGGATAACCTACCCACGTCCGCTCTGTGTAGCTCCTGGTCCTGGGTCCTCTTTAGGACCCATATGGTGGGGTGGTTTGGGACAGCGCTTGTTGGTCTGGGCCAAGACTGTGCCAGGGACTATGCTGGCAAACAAAGTCCTCCCTGCACCTTGCTGGTCATTGGTGCCAAGGACTGGGATGGGGAGAAGACCTGCAAGAGTGGGAAGTTTCCTCGACTGTTTACTTGGGCTCCAGGTTACAGAGCTGCCACGTTTCCTGATCATTAGCAACACAACTAAACGAGTCGTGCTTATTTTGGGGAGTGCATTCCCTGCTTTCTCCTCCCAGCCCGCACTCCTGATTCACAACTGCTCAGCAAGGATGTGCAGAGCTGGTGATTGCTCCAGCCAACTTACATGACCCCTCTCTATTCCTGGGCACTTCTTTATGGTCTTTTTCCCACCTACACTAACCCAAATCCTCCTTTTGTCCCACCATGTGGCCACTTTCCTAGGCATAGCCCTTGCTCGCTGCAAACACTCCTAGCAGTGTCCATAGAGGTGGCTTCATGTCCTTGGTGACTTTTTAGCCAAAGTAGCTAGCATTTCAGTCTGTCCCCTGGAGCAGAGGGCAAGCAACTGAAAGGGTGTTACATGAGTCACCATCTAAATTCATTCATTGATGAAAGTCACTACAGTTGCTTTGGGCACCTCCCCTGACATCAGCCGGGGCACCGATGACTTAAAAGCACGCTGCCAGCAGCTTTTAATGGAGATGTGCTGAGGTTTGCCCAGGCCCTGCCGTGGCTGAATGATTGATTATTGTAAGTTGTAAATGAAACAGAGTCAGGACACAAGGGCTGGGGTTCAATCTTCTCTACCCTTACACTTCCGCCACCATCCTTAGCGCCGTTTCAGCCCTGGCCAACTCGGACTTACCCAAACCATCCCTGGCACAGCTCAGGAGTTGACATGGGCTAGGGACCATCCCCAACAGGCGTTTGGGATGCAGCCACCCTGCTTGGGAGGGTGAGAAAGATTAATAGTGTGGACATGGCCAGGCCTCAGGGCTGGAGACCAGGCTCCGGCATGGTTTATTCTCTTGCGGAGGTGTAACCTCAGCATCAGCTCTGGCCCCGAGCACTGCGAGGGTTTGCCACTTAGCCTTTCCTGCATCCCCACTGCTCTCAGCATCCATCTCTTCTGATAGCCTTTCCTAGGAGCTGGGTAAAAGAGACGATTCCCCAACCTAGCAGGCTTCTTTCCACTCCAAAAGTCAACTGCAATTTGGAGCTTCCTCCAAGCACCCAGCCCAAGGGCGTTGGCTTGATGGCAGTCCTGCAAAACCCCACGTAGGATGCTCACGCACCATGGGCTGTGCTTTGCGCTGGGGTGGGCGAGTGCTGCATCACGGAGAGGCTCATGTGAGCCAACCGTTGTCACGGTAACGAGAGACTTGGTGCGGAGGCGGAGAGGGGATGCCGAGAGTGCGGAGGATTCGGGGAGGCAGGGGGGCCGAGGGGCTCTCCCGTCATCCCTCAATGCAGAGATCCCCCCGAGGTAAAGACATCTCGCTGCTGCTTTCCACGCCGGGGCTCGGTAGCTTGCCGGCTCGGCTCCTCCCCGCTGGCAAGGATGAAGTTGATGGATCTGTCTGCACTGTTCCTTCTCCGAGTCAACCCGTTCCTCCCTGTAGCACCAAAAAAAAAAAGAAAGAAAAAAAAAGAGCAGGCTCTTGGTGAAGAAGGAAAGAGGATCCAGAGGTGTATTGAGGAGTAACACCAAATTCCCACTGTCCCTGTACCCGTGATTCCTGCTTTGCAGGGTGGCACTGGAAGGCACCAACATAACAGCATCATCCATCAACACCTGAGTGCTTCAAGGCAAACGTCCCTTCCTCTGCCTTCCCCAGAAAATAGCCTGCTCCCCACCTTGCCCCTCATCAGGGAGCTCTGAGAGGTGGCACACCATAGAGGTGATGCAGGACTACCGGCATGGCGGGCAGGACACGGGCTGCAGGGCCTTCCGTCACTTTTCTATCCTTCTCTGCCACTCTGTTGGCCATCCGAATGCTTGCCGGCTTCTCCCAGGGAGACTTCAGGGAGGTCACCAAAGGCCACTTGCAGTGGTTCAAGGGTGACGATGGCGGGGAGCGTCCATCACTTTTCTGTCCTTCTCTGCAACTCTGTTGGCCATCCAAATGCTTGCCGGCTTCTCCCAGGGAGACTGCAGGGAGGTCACCAAAGGCCACTTGCTGTGGTTCAAGGGTGACGATGGCGGGGAGCGGAGGTTTGCATGAGGACGTTGGGGCGTGCGGAGGGAACGCTGCAGTGCAACCATGGTGCGGCGGTGGGAACAAGCCTGGGGTGTCCTCTGGGCTGTGCTCACTCCCAGGTTGAGCCCCAGCTGGGTCTGGGCCAGTATGAGTTGCGCCAAGGACCATTTTAGCAGTTTTGGTGGGGATCGTCAAGTCCCAGTGGCGTGGCAGTGTTTAACTCATGATTCTAGATGAATCCATGGTGGCCATGGCTCTTGCCACATGGCTGGGGTGGAGGAGCAGGCACCTAAAGGTAGGTGCCACACTCCTCAGTGAGATCCCACCCCTTAGCCCAGCTTCTCCAGGTCTTCCCATACGTACATTGCCTTGCTGAGGACATTCCCATTGCTTTCCATGAATTTTTGGGGGCAGGGCACTGAAACCTGCAAGTGGGCCTTCGACTACCAGAAGGCAAAGTAAGGGAATTGCATTTATTAGGAGTGTTGATGAGACCACCATGAGGAAATGAAGTTATATGATCTTACTGTATCACTGTGGGGTGGAAAGTCCTCACGACAGGGGCTGGGTGGAGAAGGTGCCTGAGCAGTGGGAGATTTTCTTGGCTGCTCCACAAAGAGCAGCACAAGGTCTCACTTGTGGGCTCAACTCAAAATCTCGGCCAACTCAAAGAAGGAGTCCCCATCTGGCCTTGGGACGAGTATTTCACCAGCACCAGGGTGAGCCCTGGTTTATCCTACTAAATATTAGGTGCTGACCTGAGCCCTCGGTTACATGCCTGTATTTAGGCAGGATAAATCCAAGCTGAGGCAGCGGGGGGGGGGGGGCACTAACACAGTCCTTAATTTCGTTAAGGAGTAAGTTCTTAATTTTGTTAATGCATGAGACCGTTGCCTTTGTCCCTCTAGCTTGGTCTGCAGCTCGGCACGACCCCACCTACAGCCGAAGCACAACTCAAGTGAGGGGTGAGGAAGAGGAGTAGGGTCAGACGATGGGAGAGACAAGAGTGAGCTGCAGCGGCCCCGGCTCAGAGAAGCGGCTGAAATGCATCCGTGGCTGAAAACATGCCTCCACTGGGATTTCCAATCAGCCTCTAAATGCAATGGAAATCACAGGCATATTTATTCGTTTCCAGTTCTTAATCCTGCATTGAACCTGATGGTGGTGATGGATATTAGGTCTGATTTGACATGGCTTATTATTATTATTACTATTATTATTATTTTGCCAGCTGCAGGGTGTATAACTGGCTCTTGCTGCACTCTGCCTCTTCTCTGCTGCTCAAGTGACTCCTGGAGACCTGCTCCAGTTTAGTCCTGGGGACCTGGAATGACTCCATAGCAGGATCATATTTTGTTATTTTGTTATAGGTTTGGTTTTGTTCTGCCTTTTTTTTTTTTTCCTCCCTCCCCTTTGTTAGAGGCAGGGAAAAGCCCTAAAAATTTCCAGGTTTGAATATTTGTGGAGATATATATCTATATATACTCGATTATGGCACCTAAATCCTGACTTGAGGGTGAGGACCTGGCCCAGGCAGTTTGGCAGGAGGTGAGAATGGATACAGCCCAACGGGGCCGGGGGGCTCAAGGAGGGAACCCGGGAGTTGGTTTTACCAGTAGAGTTATAACCTCTGCACATCTTCCACACGGGTGCAGCCCCTTGCAAACAGCCATCCTTGCCCATCCTCTCTTCCTCTTCTTTTTCCTCTTCCTCCTCCTCTTCCTCCTCAGCCTCATTCACTCAAACTCACCTGCTGAGCATATAAATAAATATTTATTTATAAATATATTTAAAAAGCATTGCCTTGCTAAATGCTGTGCTGAGCTGGAGGCAAAAGGGGTGGGAAGAGGGGAAAAAGGTGCTAACGGGGAAATGAATGTAAAGACCAAATCTGAATCACCTGGGGGCTGCAAAGCTCTTGGTGAAGCAACTTGATTAATGTCCCTGTTTGAGCTGGTCCAAGACTTTGTGAGAAATTATGAGGTCATGTTTTTAAATTTTAGGTCTTTTTTGACTGGTGTCTGGCCATGTTAAATATATTTTTTCAGAAAATTCTCAATAAAAATCTCAAAAAAAATTTACTCCCCCCAAAAAAAAACCCCAACCATCTTTGCCCTGAGCATTTTCTCAACTTTGATTTTTGATATGTGGATGATTTCTTTCAGCAGAAATAGGTCTTGGCCGTGTCACAAACGTGTGGCTATGTCATCTGACTTCAGTGCTGGTGCTGAGCCCGTGAGGCACCTGGGGAAACTGAGGCACAGGGGGAGGCACATCTTAGAGCTCAGGGCTTTTGGGCACTCTGATGGAAAAAATGGGGTTCAAATCCAAGTGTCTGGGAGCAAAGGTACCAAAATTGCCTGGGTGGATCAGGCTTTTCAATGCGGTATATTTTTTATTGCAATGATTAACATTTAGGTATTGTCTGGGCAGATAGGAAACACACAGCCCCAGGGAAACTTTCCTCCCAAAGCATAAATAGAGGTTAATTTGTGTCCGGGAGGGTCCCTCTGTAAGCGTGTGTTTGCGTGGCAGCATGTTGCATCCGTGTGTGTGTGTATATGCTTATGTAAAGTCCAGATCCTTTTGTACTCCATATAAACATCATTTTTAGAAGTCAGCTGGGCTTTTAATCTCTTGGGCTTCTGAAGAAACATTATATATAGGAAACAATACAAAACCCCCAAGCTCCTGACCACTTGTTAGTGCTGAGCAAAAGGAAGCCTCGTGCCTCGGGGCTTTGGGGACTTGGGCTTTTGAAGGTGAAGTTTGCCGGGAAATCCTTGCAGCACGAAGTGCAGCTCCTGCCTGATTATACAGGCAGCGCGCTCGTGCTGCTAATAAAAAGAGAGAGGAAGATGTTTTTGCAATGGTCTGGTTGGGGCTGGATGCCTGGGGTGGGGGGAGAGGGAAGCGAGGAGGGATGTGGGGATGGGAGATGGGGGACGTGGTGCTCATGGAGGGGGCAAAGGAGGCTTTGTGCCGTCCATGTGCCTCCGTTCTGAGCAGGCGTTCGGGTTGCGCACGTGCCTTTTGGATGGCAGACCGGGCTCTTCGCCCCCATGAGATGGGGGACACGGCAGGCAAGTAGCCGGGCACGGTGCCGGGGTGTCAGCGAGGAGGGATGCGGGTGCATAACTTGGGTGAAGCATCTTGATATCTCCTTGGCTGGCCGGGGCCAGCCGGGCCTGGCGCTCGGGGGTGCAGAGGATTTTTGTGCGTGCAAACATTCGCCGTTCCAGCAGCAACAGTTCCCAAAATGACCCCGTCGCCGCAGGACCGATCCCTTTATCTGTAGCGGTGGTGCGCTAGAGGAGGGGATGGAGGGAGGAGAGCGATGGAGGCGGGAGGAGGCTGGGAACTGATTACGTGGGAGGCATTTTGTCCAGCACCAGCAGCAGCAGCGAGGATGCAGATAAAAGAAGCATCCCGCCTGGGGGAAAAGGCGATGGCAAGGATGGTCCGGTGTGCCCACGGGTGGGCTGGCACGGATGCACCCAGCTCAGCACCCCCATTAAGATGGATAGATTGGTGAGAAGCGTTTGGTGTGACTGGAATAGAAAGCACGGTGGCTTCGTGCTGACTTGAGGGCACGGATCCAGAAAATAGCATTGCTCGGGAGATGATTACTTTACTATTGGAGCTTGTCCTTAAAATAGCAAGCTCGCTCCTCGCTGCCCCTCCTTTCCCTTCCCCTTGTGCATATTCCTGGTGATGGCTGTGAGATTCCTGGGGTGTCCCCCCCCCC
>NW_009209837.1:52560-57651 GCF_000690835.1 Fulmarus glacialis
GCGCTTAGCTCGCAGGGGGGGAGAGCTCAGCTCCGACCGTCGCATTTGTAGCAGGGGAAGGATTGGGAGGAGCTGGTGCTCCCTGGGGCAAATCACAGTCAGGGCAGCCACGGGGTGACGAACGCAGCATGGGAGTCTCCACGCCTGGGGTGATCCTGGGATGTCACCCAGGAGCATCGCTGGGGAATACCAAAGCCCTTCCCTGGACATCTCCTCCTGGGCGGGTGCTGGCTGCAAGCCCTGGGGCAGGGTCCTGCAAGGACACGCTGCAAGCCTTGGTGGGCGATGCTGGACAGAACCCCAACCCCAAGCTGTCCACGCCGTCTGGCTCCGGCCACTGGGGTTTTTTTCACGTGGGGAGCAGTAATGAGAAAAACGAAGCCGAAAACAGGGCGGCTAGCAACACAGGGCAGTTGCCGATCCCTTGGAGCCAAAGCTTTCAGCACAAGCGGAGCCTCATGCTGTCACCGTGGAGGGACATGAAGTCCATGCCACACCCCACGGGTGCATTTGCGTCTTCTGCTCTGGCGTAGAGAAAGCCACCCGTGGCAAAGGAGTCGTCAGCATTGGGCTGGAGGGGGAAGCAGCAACCTCTTCCACCGGCTCAGCTAGGAGACCATGAGTCAGAGACCTCAGCAAGGGGTCTGAGCTCATTTCAGGGCTAAACTTAGTTCAGAGAGTCCCAGCAGCCACTCGGGAGCGTTGCCACGTTGGGATGGATGCCCTGTAGCAGCATTTTGTAGGCCAGGCCATCCGGTTATTACTGTTAATGTTAAAAATACTCTCTGCTGAGTTATAGAGGCTTTTGCTCGTGCTAGGCTGTCTCCGTGTGGATGTCTCATGTCTTCCCATGTCCTGTCAATAAAATATTGAGTCCTTGCAAAGGGAAGGGGAATGAAATTTCTGGAACTGGGAGAGAAAAACTGGGGTCACAAGGAGAGCGGGGAAGAGCAGTGGGTCATCCAGAGGAAAGCGGGGAGAGCTGTACGGTGTCTGTACCAGTAAATGCAGCAGAGCTGGGACCCTGACACAGGGTCTGCCATTTGACTGTCTACATTGCTCGTTTATCGTGGCACCGGTTGGCCAAGACCAATGAGCATTGACCCACATAATGCCCAGGCATGGGGCAGGGACCGTGACTGTTCCCACAAAGTGGTCTGGATGCAACCACTCCTTCAGAGGACACCAGAGTTTAGTAATATGGACCTGCACCTAAAGGCTGAGCTTTCCTCTCCCATTTTCCCAGCCTTGGGGCAGCCTCAACCTAACTGGGGCCATGCAATTCCAGGCATGTCATTTCCAACATGGGAGACACCAACCTATGCAGTCACACCAGACATTAACTGGGACCGAGCTGCTTAGGTGTGGTTTCCACTGTGACAACATGGGGCTATGGTGGTCTGAATTGCTTCTGGCATCTCCTGCCCTACCTGAAAGATGGAGATCCGCTTCAGTCTCACCTACATGAGCAAATTGAAAGGTGCAAGGGAACTCAATCATCCACACTACTAAAATGATGTCGCGGTTGCTGACACAGCTTTGACCTGGCCAAAGAGGACCAACCCAAGCAGTTGCTGGATTGAGTTTGAGAGTTAGCCATCCCCAACAGGCAGCTCAGGTGCAACCACCCTACTTTGTCAAGTGAGGATTTGGTGGTGTGGAAGTGGTTTTAGGGCCACAGCTGGATAAGGAGCTCTAAAATATATACATATATATATTTACTTATTTAAAATTATGCAAATAGCTGCATGGACATGCTCATGTTGGCTTCAGCTGGCCTTTTTTCTGCTTAATGTTGATGACTCTTGCAGCATGCTTGGCATTCACTTAAAAAAAAGTCATAAAGGAGCTAGTTATTGCTTCTGTTTCTTCTTAGTAACACTGCTAAACCAATTTTGAATGAGCTTAAGACAAATTTAGAGGAGCTCTTTGGACACCAGGGTAAGATCTCTTGCAGACAGCTGTGCCAAGGATTTATGTTTGGTTTGAAGGGTGACTTGAAAAATTTGTGGACAACCCCACACAGAAATATCTCCGTTCTTGAAAAATGGAAAAAAATGCAAAAAAACCCAGAAAAAAATCTCTTTGTTGCTTAGTGAAATATTTTATTATCTGATCTTCTGGCAGGGACAGACATTGAGAGAGGACAGGGCAGGTATGGGGAGGGAGCAGAAGGGCAGAGCCCATGCCAGGAGAAGAGCAGGTCTTGAGACGTTGGGGATGGGGATGGTTCGGAAGCTGGGGCCACGTTTGTCACCAGCACGAGGACAGGATGAGGGACAGAAGAATGACCTTTTCCAACCATGTGGGGCTGTCCAGGGAAAAGAGAGGAGGTGGGAACATGGAGGAGAAAGCAACAAGCTAAAGACAATCCAGAACTGACATCTAACTAATCTCCTTAAAAGAGATTTCTGGGGCCATTCTGGTAATTTGGGGATTTTTTTTTTTTTTTTTTTTGAGACTGCCCGCCTTGGGATTAGCTCTCAGGAGACCAAGGACTGGAAATATTTTTCAAGCTATTTGTGACTCAGCAGCTGGGAAGCGCTGATTACTGGCAGCAGCTGACGTCCGAAAAGCATCTAAGTCTTTATTATATTATCCAAAAAGGCCAAAGACTTCTTTTTATCGCCCCAGCTTCAGAACAACGAGTACCCAAGCCTTCAAGCAAGGCCAGGAATACAGGGCAGAAAAAGGCACTGTAGGAAAATTTTAATCTCTTTCCCAAAAGCTCCTCAAGTTTTCCTTTCCTAGGTGCCTCCGACCTGTTTGCGTTTCCTTGGCGTGGTTCCTTTGAATTTAGGCAAGACAAGCAACCCAAAATCAACCAGGCTGGTGTCCGGCTGCTCCCAGCTGCAGTTGGTGGATGAAGTTCATGGTGTTTCTAGGGGAGCATCGTTTCTGTGTTTTCTTGGGAGAGTACCGACCTTTCTCGCGTGTCCCTGGAAGGCTGATTTCCTTGAGGGAAGCATCATCCAGGCCAGAGGAGCACCGAGCAAGTTGGGTCACTGCTCTGTGGCTCAATTTCCCAGCGCTTGTAGACTCAGTAGACCACATCAGCTCGAGAGTATCTCCTCTCTGTCCCAGTCTTGGTCAGTAGCCCTAAGCATCCCTATAGCATTGCTTCAGTGGTTATTTATCAATGCCACAACAATCCATCAGGGTTCTCTGGCCTTGGCAAGATCTTCTTCAATAACAGTTCAAGTCCAGGTCTGATTTGCGTGGCCAGGTCCAGCAAGAGGGTGACCACAGCAAGGTGCTTTGGTGCTGCTGTGTCAGGTCAGGAGGAGTGAGACCTGCCTCCCCCTTCTCCAGGGCACGTGGCTGTAGCCCACGCAATGAAGCAGGTCAAGCCATGCTCGCTACTGTTTATCCCTTTTCCCTCAGCCTCTTCTTGCCTTTACAGCTCCTGTTTGTCATTCAGAGACAAACTCCCCTGCAGCTTTCCCCTCTGTTGCAATTACAGACTTGCTTCCTCTGTTTGTCTCCTAACTCAGCCTGCCCAGTAAAGCTGATAGCCAGGAAGTTCCCAGGATGGTGCCAGTCCAAGCATTTCCGATCGGCGTTAGCAAAAATGCGACGGGAGTGAGCCAGACGCACGGCCGGGTTCCCTCGGCCAAGCGGAGGCACCAGCACGTCAGCAACAAGCACCCGCGGTGCAAACCTCCATATGGATGGCAGCGTCCCCCCGAGTCCCGTCACAGGGGCTGAGCATCCCCGCTGCCTGCTGGAAAAGGGGCTCTGCCAAAGCGGTGGAGGGCGGCGGTAGCATCCCAGCCGTTGCACCTGACAGGCACAGAAGAGGCACCGGTTTGGGGTACGGGCTCTGGAGCACCTTTGCTCCTTCTTTGTTGTCCCCAGCGATGAGCAGGAGTGGGGATAAAACGAGGGGAGCAAAAGGGGAGAAGGTTTCAGAATACAGGAGGGGACTTTGTACTGGAAATGAGCAGGAGCGGAGTGGCCCGTTTTGTCCCCAGGGCGCGTGACGTTGGGCACAGCTGGGTGGAGAGCGTGGGCAAGTCACCACGTGAGTTACTGAAAATGAGAAATGCTTGGTGAAGAAGATCATGACTGAAGCTAGATGAGGTCTGCCTCCTTTCAAGAGGGCATAGGTGTCCTCCTCATTACCAGGGATGGTAAACCTGAGAGGCATCTGCTAGGGTTTGGTTTGTGTGACAGGAGCTCGCGGAGGCTAAGGTTGGAATCCTGCTGCACTACATTTTTAGAGACAGAAGCACACATTATAATCCCTGTCCTGAAGGATACGGGTCACACAAGGAAAGCAACACTCTTTAGAAGGTCAGTAGCTAATTTGGGACTAGGACTGGTGTCTGATTTGGGGCTCAGTTCCCTTTAGGATGAATGACTTCAGGGAACAAAGGGAATAGAGTTGCCTGAGACTGTTCCCTAAAATCATGACGGATCACAGTGAAAGGACATGGAGCAATCAGTGAAACGATCAGGAACAAGCCTCAAAAAAACACATGGTAATGCAGGGTGTTATTGCATGGTGGCACTTGGTGCTGCAGGGTGCTGTGGCGGTTGGGACTGGAAGTCTCTGAACAGGGAGCAGATGTCCATGGAGGGCACATCCGTCGGTGGATACCAATGCAGCCTGTACATTAGAGGGTCCCTGAGATGTTGATTTGGAGTTTCTGGTGGGCACAGGAGAAGGTCACCTTATAAAGCTTCCCTAGGCACCTGCTACTGGTCACCACTAGAGGGAAGAGATCTCTAGATGGACCTTTGGTTTGATGCCTATCTCTTCTATGAGTCTCTCAGAGGACAGTGGGAACAAGAAGATGCACGTGGATTACAGTAACCCCCAGCTTTCATGTGAGTGCTCCTGAATTCTTCTAACAGAGTTTGCCCTAGCGCCTGTGGTGTGAATCAGGCCCGTGAATAGAGAGCCCTTGCTATGGGCTCTTTCCAAACCTACTTTCACACACGTCTCTTCAGAGACACACTGTGTCTTAAACCTTCTTTTTGGGTGAGTCCTTGGTTTTTGCATAAGATCTTACTGTGGGCTGCAAATCCAGCTAGTTCTTCATGCCTTCCTAGGCATGCAAACTCATAGAATCATAGAATACTTTG
>NW_009209838.1:0-3489 GCF_000690835.1 Fulmarus glacialis
CATTGAGTAGTATGACTGTTGCCTATCACCCGATGTTGCTACTTCTCTTATCATCTGGATGAATGGTAATTGCGTTAAAAAACCCCACATTCATATGAGATGGGCTCTTCTCAAAAGAGGTTAGTACTTGATGTCGAAAAAAAAATGTGCAAGATGCAAATCCTAGCTTTGACATTTGATAGTGGTGGTTCTATGTGAGGCCCAGTTTGACCTTTTTTTAGTAAGTAATGCAAACAACATGCACAAAATGATCTTCAGGTCCCAAATTTAGCTGGTGAAGTTAGTCAGCTAGTCTCTTCCTCTGTAGTCAAAAGACAGAGGAAGAGTTATTCTTGCTCTGGTAGATCCTATTTCTCTTTATGGTCTAGTGAGGCTATTCCCTCTGTTCTATTTTTCAACACAGGCTGCAAGTCCAGCTTGCACAGAGCTGGAGATTGTTATGCTGGATTGGCTAGGGAAGATGATTAATTTGCCTGAAGAATTTTTAGCTGGGAAGGATGGCCAAGGTGGAGGAGTCATTCAGGTAAGAGGGGACATGAAAAAAGAATACGGGATGAGTTTGTGGAATTTATGATTTTGTAAAACCTTTATACCAGAACACTAATAAAGGAAAGATATTTTTTTTTCTGCCACATGGATTCCTTTCAGATTTCCAGAAAGACTGATGTTCTGTGAGAATGTCCATAGGTCTGTAGGAAGAATTGTTATTCAACTTAACAGCACAATTTGGGCTTAAAATGTTGAGATGTTAGTAATGTTGAAAAATCGTGTAGGATGGAAAGTTTAATTTGTTGATCAAGTGAAGTGAGCTCATACTTACCAACAGTGTGCAGCAACACTTCATGGCTGAAAATAGAAAAAAACCTTCTCAAATAGCAATATATCTGAGGATTTTGAGTACAGCATCATGAAAAGTGGTCACAAAGACCTCCATGAAGTCCACCTTAGACATGTTCAATTGTTTACTTCAGTCAGTTTCCAAAACAGCCTTCCTTTTTTTCAGGAAAAAAGTGTCAGAGATCAAGCCATGGATAAGAACATAGGAGAGAACTTCTATAAGTAGAAATAACAGAATGTAGTAGAAAGTCTATCTACCTTTGTCATAGAATCATAGAATCATAGAATCATTAAGGTTGGAAAAGACCTCTAAGATCATCGAGTCCAACTGTCAACCCAACACCACCATACCCACTAAACCATGTCCCTAAGCGCCTCATCTACACGTCTTTTAAATACTTCCAGGGACGGTGACTCTACCACTTCCCTGGGCAGCCTGTTCCAAGGCCTGACCACTCTTTCAGTGAAGAAGTTTTTCCTAATGTCCAGTCTAAATCTAAACCTCCCTTGGCGCAACTTGAGGCCATTTCCTCTCGTCCTATCGCTAGTTACTTGTCAAAGAAGTTGAAATTATTTTAAGAAGTTTTCCTTATACAACAAAATGAAATACTGTAATATTAAAATAAAATGAAGAGCTGCCTAGAAGTTGAACCTAAATGGTTCTATCAGTAGATAATACAATTTTCAGACTACACTGCAGTATCCAAAATAGAACAAAACCCACAAACTTTGACACTGACTGCTTAATGAAAGCCTAAAATGTCTGAACAGAGTATATGTATGATAATGAATATATCATCAATGGGCAAACTTAAAGCTATATTGTTTATCAGCCATGGCTCCACTAGTGCATGGTCTTTCTGCAAATGCAGACTCTGGTCACAACTATTAATCTAACTAAAGTAGATCTCTACTATGAAAAAGACTGAATTTTAAATAATTGTACTGTGCTCCTTTGATAATCTCTGGAGTCTGGTCATTGGAGGCCGGGGCACAATCCATTTTACCCTAAGATAGGCTTCTAAAATACATCTGAATTACATACTAGAAGTGGAGGCTTCTTTCTTTGATCTCAGCTGCAAATGCCTACAGCATATTCCAATGGATTCTTCCCAACATCTTCCCAGGCAAGTACGAATTTAACCCAACTGCTATGATTCTCCTAGGCGAAGCTGCACCTATACCAATGTATTTCCAGAATAACTCTTCACTCATCTGCTTGCTCTGTTAGTATCTTTTTCATTATGATTACTAGGGAGGGGGTTATGCTGAAGAAATCAAGCTTCCATCATGCGTCTCGACAGTGTTTATTTTGTACCACTGAAAGCAAGCAATTATGCCTGATGGTTATCAGCAGCCCTTCCAGGCTGACAATGCTGGATTGACCATAATTTTCATCAGAAACCAGTCAGTTTCAAGAATCGAAAGTGGGCTCTGTGTTCCTGCTTACAATGAAGTAATTTGTGCTGCAGATCTTGTCTTGCTCTTGAAACAATAATGATAGAAATAAGAGAGTGTGAGCAAAGACAACATGTGAAAGTGACAGTCATTCTTTTGGTAAATACCAAGTAATTATTGTGGTATTGGGTAAAACTGAGCTTGTGAAAATTGGCTCTTAATTACATTTGAAAGTCTGTCAATATGAAGCACTTTGTTGTTGTGTGCAGGATGACACTTGAAAATGGCAAAGGATGAAAGAAAATTTCAGTTCAGAGGTCTGGTGGACATGAACATCAGCTCTCGCTGATATTTCTTCCGCCTCTTGAGCCTGCTTGCCATGGCAACCTTTGTTTGCTTGCGGTAAAAGGAAAGGTATCATCATCCTTCACTTAATGCAGAATACAGCATTCAAGAGGAGAAAAACCCCAGCTTTTCAAAATAAGTGAGAAAGCAACTTTCTTCCTGAAGCTTGTATCCTGCTGTTCATTCTAGATAAAGTGCTGAAAAGTGTACCTACTTTGAATTTTAAAGAGTTTTTTTGTTCTGCAAAGAAAAAGTATTTTAACGGTGAAACAAAATGAGACTCGGCCTATCTTTGGCCTGGCAAGGAACACTGCTGATTTATCTTTCTTGTCATTTAGCCAAGTAGTTCAAGAACCAAGGTTTTTTTTCCTCAAAAATATTTAGCGCAAGACTTTGGTGCCAAGTGAATAGAAGAGCCTTACAAGCCAGGTTCTGCAAACACTGTAAGCTTCAGTATAAAAAAGGTGACTTATGGAAATTGAGGCAAGGTGAAAAAGCCTATGTCTGTCATGAAACATCATGAAAAGCATTTCCAAGTTGCTGGATTCAGGTGCCTTTAGGCTATATCCCAGCTGTGTATCAGGAGGCAAGATTCAGCTGGGCAACAGGCCCTTTCCTGTTCATCCTTGTTTCTGTGTAAGGAAATGCATACAAGAACTGTTGTATGCACTGACTACACACCAGCCTGGACGAACAGCCAGTATGCCAGGACATCTTGTGGCACTCCTCAGAAGGCTGGGGGTATTCTTGAACCTAAGTCATTTGTCTGCCCAGCCAGGCAGTCTCCAGAACAGTGGGGGCTTAAATTTCCAGGTTTCAAATTAATGCCTTAACCTTTGGAATTTCCTACAGCCATTTTCTTTTATATATTTGTGCATATTCCTTTAATATGCATATTCCTTACATGTC
>NW_009209839.1:0-1610 GCF_000690835.1 Fulmarus glacialis
TAGAATATATTGTATAATATAATATATATGAAATATATTCATGCTCATGATTTTCTTCTAGAAAACTAATTTCTAGCTGACTTGT
The DNA here is from genome assembly GCF_000690835.1 of Fulmarus glacialis. Classification (NCBI taxonomy): domain Eukaryota; kingdom Metazoa; phylum Chordata; class Aves; order Procellariiformes; family Procellariidae; genus Fulmarus; species Fulmarus glacialis. The sequence continues at coordinate 86 of NW_009209839.1, forward strand.
GTAGCTTGTACTATCACTTTTGTTATGGCAGTTCCCTGTTCTTTCTTTGGTTCCTTGCCAAATTCAGTTGAAAAAATGCTAGTGATCGTATGTAGTTCCCTCTTAGACTTGAGTCTCCATTGACTCCTAAATAAATAATTTTTTTTCCTTGATAGCTTTAAGAATCCACAAAACACCCCTCACCTGTCTCCCAGCTCTGCTACTATCTTTCCTCCCAAAACCTTCTTTACATGCATCCAAGGGGATCTCTTTTCCTATATGCATCTCAAAGCTCACATGCATTGTTATCCTTAGACATGGATATGTTTTCTTGGTTCTCTTCTCCTCTACATCCTTTTGAAAGACAGCAAAAGGTTTACAAAGAAAGAGCATTCAATGTAAAGCTTTTAAAAAATGCTTTAAAATCTACTTCCTCAATCTAACATTTTATTTTGCATCCCCCTTGCTGAAATTTTCTCTCGTTTATTTAAGTTCGATCATTACATTGACAGTGTATGGAATCCCATCCTTTCCTCTACCACAGTGCCGTGCACATTGATGTTTCCGCGCTGGTGGATGCTAACAATCATATTAACCATTCGCAAGTGTTCCCACCTTTAGAATCACATTTCAATGCTGTGGCAGGATTTAGCCCACAGTTTCAGGGCTGCTATCCTGACCTAACATAAAAACACTCCTCCATGTTTTTGCTTTGGTCAAGGATGTTTAGGTAATGAAAACGTGGGCAGTTACTTACATATCAAAATAAACAGTGAGACACTTTAAACTGCTGTCATAACAGTGTAATAATTACACTGTCTGCAAGTACTACTGGCTACTTTCACAGAATTAAGATCCTTTCCTATCTTTGTCATGGTGTGTGACATATCTTGTGTGGCAAATAAAGGGATTTTAAAAATTCAAATTTGATGTAAGTCAGATATAAGTAGGGTTTCCTGAAAGTCTAACTTAAACTAGGTTCATACCTTATATCATTATAAACTCTTCACGGATTTTCAATACCATTTCAATACTGTGGTTTGCACTTTGCATTGCATTAACTATTCCAACTCGAACTTTGTCTCAATTTGTTTGGTCTCATTTAATGTTCTGTCCATTGCATTGTGTTAGGATCTAATGTTGAGTGCCATCACTGAATAGCCAGAATGCCACAAGCTCACCACTAAATATAGCTATTTAAATTTTACCCGCAAAGTATCTGGCATGATTGCTGTTACTCATTTTCAATTTGGAATCAACTGAGTATATATGACATTCTTATGCCCATTAAAAAAAAAAACCAAACCAGCTGATTTGGCTATTGTGTTATTTCAAGCTTTTGTGAAATATTCTTTTTTTATGGGCAAATCTTGGTCTTTCTTTTCCTTGAGGAATCACAGAGTAAGCAGCAGATATTTTCAAAGAGTAATGTCTGTAAGTAAGGGAAGCTTCCTGTGGAGGCACCTAGCTTGAACCTTGCCCTGGCCTTAAGACTTTAGTTCACCTCACTGCCTAGCAACTTTCTTTTTCAAACCTTCCGCTCTTC
>NW_009209839.1:1641-13709 GCF_000690835.1 Fulmarus glacialis
GTAAATTAAGTAATCCAGTGTCTTGTTTCCCCTTTCATTTTCTAACTGTGAATAAAATGAGGATGGATGTAATCTTTGTGATGTAACGAGGTGAGAGCTCCTGACCAGTCCTTTGAGCTTGTTATGTTTGCATAGCCTGGACAGCAACCGTGTCGCTTCCTTGGGCATGCTCAACAATTTCTAAGCATGTTGTAATGCATTTCAGTATCATTGATGAGGACAGTATAGAAAAGGGACTGAATTTCAAGCATCAAGGTATTTGCCAGAGACACTGGACAACCTAAAAATGGGTTGAATTTATTTTTCAGTGGTGACCTTGGTTAATTAGGTCTTGTTAGGAAAGACTTGCCAATAAAGTATGTCAGGTGTACAGCAACAGATGCCTTCTGGGCAGTGCTGGGTGAGATGTCGGAAGCATTTCTCATCAGGTGGAAAATGTGTACTTCTGTTCTGACCACACAGTTTATTCCAGGGTCAGCCATTTCCTAATTTTCCCAAACCTATTCCCAGCATACTGCACAACTTGCAGTAACTATGACCATGAGTTAGGTCACGATTCTTATTTATTATTGATGTACTGACAAAAATGTGCTAGCTGCTTCACAGTCTGTAAAACAGGGCTTCTGCTTCAGGGATTTTATAGTCTGATCTATAGTCGGGCCTTTTGCAGGGGAGCGCAGGAAAGGCACTGAAAAATTTTTCTCACCTTGTGTTTCTAAACAGACGAAGTGCAATATCATTCTTTTGTTGTTTGGTGAGTGACCCAACACAAGTTGTCTGATGCTAGTCCTCACAGCTGATGCAGAGTGATTGCTTGGGAGGCGGTATGATCCCAATAAGGGCCAAATGGCAGAATCAGACTCTGCCTTGCAGTCACTGAGCTGACCTACATTATGGTTCTCAGCCAAGCAGGGGCCAGTACATTAAGAAAAATCTGTTAAACTTCACGAAGGAAACAGAATAAGTAATTATTTTAAAAAACCTTTGCATTGCTGTTTTAGCATCTTATAATCAATAGGAGTCCTGAATTAGCTGAGTCATGCAGACAATCCATTATGCTGAGTGTATTTATTAGAAGCTGCCACACCTAAACTGATCACTTTGATGCCTTTGCAATCATTTAAAACCAAGTATTTAAAGCAAAATGCATTAAAATCATCTATCATACTGCTTAAACAATCACACTTTGGAGCTGTCTAAGGGATACCAATTCATGCATTTGGGACACTACTAAAAATTAGTTGCAAGATAGAGCACGCGTTTTGTGAATGCAACCTTTAATGTGTTTGCCAAAGTAATGATTGTAATGGAAGTCAGAAGCTTGGACATTCCTTTAAAAACTTGATCTTTATTTACATTAATTTAATTTGAATGAAACATTGAATGACCTAATGGGTATCACAAAATGCATAAATAAAAAAGAAATTAAACATAATTTATCTCCCAGAAATTGCTCAGCAATTTGCAGAATTCAGAACTATCATATGGCTAGAGGAAGAAAAAAGACTAATAAACTTTAGTAGTAAAAAATATCAAAACTAAAGAAAAAAAAGCTAGTTAATTTAAACTCCAAAAAAGGTACACACAGCACATTCATAACTTTTCAAAAATTGGCACAGAGAAAAAAAAATTAAAGCAGATATCTTAAAAATGATTAATTACACGAGTCCTGTTCATATATATTGAAGAAAAATCTTAGCCATTCTAAACAAATTATTCATTAAACTTAACCACAGAAAAAAGACAAGGAGGGAAAAAAAAAAAAAAAAGGGCTAGCATGAAATATAAATGCGTGGTGCAGCACAACATGTGCAAATGAATTAATCATTGACAGAGAGCAATCTACGCGCAATAAAGATGCCGATAAATTAAGAAATGTTGTACCAACATTTAACTTGAAACAAATAGGGAAGCCATTACATTGTCTTGTATCAGAACTAGTGTGGCCAGAGGAGGGAGGTGATCGTGCCCCTGTACTCGGCCCTGGTGAGGCCGCACCTCGAATCCTGTGTTCAGTTTTGGGCCCCTCACTACACGAAGGACATTGAGGTGCTGGAGCGTGTCCAGAGAAGGGCAACGAAGCTGGTGAAGGGTCTGGGGAACAGGTCTTATGAGGAGCGGCTGAGGGAACTGGGGCTGTTTAGCCTGGAGAAGAGGAGGCTGAGGGGGGACCTCATCGCGCTCTACAACTACCTGAAAGGAGGTTGTAGCGAGGTGGGGGTTGGTCTCTTCTCCCCAGTAACAAGCGACAGGACAAGAGGAAATGGCCTCAAGTTGTGCCAGGGGAGGTTTAGATTGGACATTAGGAAAAATTTCCTCACTGAAAGGGTTATCAAGCATTGGAACAGGCTGGCCAGGGGAGTGGGGGGGGCACCATCCCTGGAGGTATTTAAAAGATGTGTAGATGAGGTGCTTAGGGACATGGTTTAGTGGTGGACTTGGCAGTGTTAGGTTAACGTGTGGACTCGATGATCTTAGAGGTCTTTTCCAATCTTAATGATTCTATGATTCTGTGATGCTATAATTTAAATTCAGCAATTCTCTGCTGATAAAGTCTGTGCTGTATCCCGCCTCAGAAAAGCAAGATTTACAAAAGATAGAATCTGAAGTTGAGTGTCTCCAAAATGTCATCTTTTTAATACTATCTTATTTCCCATAATGTGAACGTTTCCAAAGAGGAATTTTGAATGCAGATCAAAATCAACTTAATGGGTATCAGACTTTCAATGAATTATGTTTGTCATCCTTTGTAACTTTGTATCATTCTATTCGCTTTCCTATCTGTTGCAATTTTTGTATCAGCCACTTCTCTCTGTTTTCACAGTTATCAGTTGTTGCCTTCATCAGTCTTAAGTGGGTCAGACTAAATAATTTCTAAGCATTTTTACTTACAATATAGTTTTTAATACAAATATGTGCACAAAAAGATAAGTGTAAAACATATTCCAGAATGTAATTTGTTACTCGTGTGACCGGACTATCTATTTTTGGTCATCCTCAAGCAAACATCTTGCTGTTCACATGGAGTGAAATCATTGGGTGATTTGGTCTCTCTGTAACGCCCTGAGGAGGGGTAGCTGTGCAAATAAAAACAAAAGTTTTAAAGGAATTTTTTTTACATGAACATACTTATTTAAATAGGCCTTTCTTAGACCTGTGTTACAAAGACACAGTGTGTGCCTTCCTCCAAGTCACTTTTATGGACACTTCAGATAGAGTCTCCATCCCTATCTTACAGAGTGTCAGCAGCCGTGTTGCCATGGTGATTGAATATTGCTTATTGCTTAAAAGACAATCATTTAAAGTGCTCTAAAATCCATTGGATTTTATTGGAAGTGCTCTAAAACATACAGTAAAGACCTAGAGAGATGAAAGATACAGACATGAGGCATGGGCATCTGCTCTTTCTTTGCCTGGTTTATTCCAGGGAGCAAGAGGCAATAGAGGAAGGTTGAACACTGAAGGAATATTTCAAACTGTGATGTTTCTCCTGCTGTATGAAAGGTCCAGCGGGCACACTCACAGCACTGCCTTTTATGTCCAAAAAGAGAGGGGATTCCACTGCCTTTCACCTGCCTTCCCACAGGCGCTCCTTTGGGGTGATGTGTTTTATCAGCACCACTTCTGGGCAGGGAGATGCCAGGCAAGCGGTGTTGAACCTGCATTTTCATGCGCTCTCTGCAATTACTGTGTTTCAGGCTACAAAAAAATTCTAACTTAAAATTTTCCTGTGTCTGGTGAGTCAGTCTTTCTATTGATACCAGGGATCAATTCAAACCCTGGTCTCGTGTGTATCTTGACAGCTAGCCTATGTTGTGCACAGATTACTAGGTGACACCTGGCAATGTCTCTAATTATAAGATCTAGCTGGTGTTTCACACTGTATGCTTTCACTTTTGGAGTACAAGGCTGCTTTTTTCCCATCCTTGATTTCAAATGGCAACATATTAATAATGAGGTATTGAAAGAATGGCAGCAGATCAATAAATGCCAATAAATGCCAATAAATTATGTCACTTGAGTTGGTGCTGTTTCCGTCCCCAAATCTGTTAGATTGATCTCTACCTGTATTAGCTCTGGGAGTAGGTGCTACCTTTACGTGCTTGACTTTAGACATAATCAGCTTCTGTTGTCTTTAATCTGTTTTGAAGAGTGCCTTAATTTTATCTTGAATTCCTCGTAAGAGAGAGCTTTACATAAACTCTCAGCAACAAATGATAAAAGTATAGGTAGGTCCATCTTATTTGAACTCTTGATCTTTTTCTGGTGTTAAAAGGGTGAGTGAAAACATTTCGCACTGAAGTGCCTATTGCTATGCTACTCTAGTGTAGCGCAGAGTGTCATTAGGAAAAGCCACTTAAAACCGATGAACGGTAGGTGAGCTGTCATGCTTGTTTAAATGTTTGCTGACTTTTGTAAAACAAATTGGTGATTAATACCAGCTCAGCTTTCTGTTTGGGAAGCTGAATTTGATACCTTTTTCCCAGCCTTCCTATTGTCCCTCTTCCTCATTTTTTGTGGTAGAGAAGAATCTTTTTTCTACCACATCTGAACTTATCTGTGTGTTCACACACACCTTTCAGCAATCTTTTATCCAATCAATATTTTGGATAAAGATTGATGGAAATGCACACGGGAGAGAAGTTTCATTTTTGTACTCTAACTAGAAACACATTTGAACTGGGTCATGTCAATTTGCTCCACCTGAGCCCAGGCACAGTGCAACAAGCATAGTTAAAAGGGTGAAATATTTAAGTTAAAAAGACCCATGAAGTTAAAAAGGACCCCCCTCATTTTATAAGCGGAAATAATCATTTTGGTGGTGTGGAAATTGGTCCCCAAAAGCAGGTGTGTTGTTTCTTTTCACAGTTTACAAAAGGTCTTTTCTGTATATGTGAGTACTGCTAGAACATTTGCTGGACTCGGGAAGATCCGATACAGACTTAAATTTAAGTCCTGCGATAGAATCTGGGAAAGGAAAGAATTTGCTTGCTTACATGAATGACAAGGGACATTGAATACTGAAATCACCAGGTGTCCAGGATGAGAAGAGTTTATTGGATGGGATCTGAGTGACTGCTTTCTTGAATTAGCCCGAATGCAAATTAAAATTATTTTTTATTGAGATTTCTGGAATATATTTAACCCAAAAGTACTCATTATAATTTTGCTTCATTCTAACTGAATCAATTTGGTAGCACCATGCAGGTTTCAGTGATTTTTTTTTTTTTAAATATATGGGACTTCACTGTGTATTAAGTAAAACAGTAAAAGTAAAAGTCAAATTTCAGAAACTCTACTCACCAGTTATCCTACTTTGCATCTTATTCAAGTGAAAATGAGCTGTTGGTTTTTCTCTTGCACTGCAAAACTTAGGAAGTGATAAGCCAAGAAAAGTATAAACAGATCACCTGAGTTCAGGAAAAACACGCTCATGGTAGGATCCAACTTAAATGGATGGTTAAATCCATACATGTCTTTACCTTTCCAGTTAAAACTACATAGTTTCACAAACTCCTCTGCCACCCACTATATAAATGATAAAGAAATTATATGTTTATAACTGAACAAAAAATAATTATTTAAAATTTAAGGCAAGTGTATTTTATTTAAGGGACTCTTATTTAAGGGAAGTGCAAAGTCCTGCGCTTGGGGAGGAACAACCCCCATCCGCCCGAACATGCTGGGGGCCAAGTGACTGGAAAGCAGCTTTGCAAAAAAGGACATGGTGGTCCTAGAAGTTGAACATGAGCCATCAGTGTGCTCTTATGGCAAGGAAGGCATCTTGGGCTGTGTTAGGAGGAGAGTTGCCAGCACGTCAAGGGAGTGACCCTTCTCCTCTGTTCAGCACTGATGAGGCCACACCAGGAGTACTGCACCCAGTTCTGGGCTCCCGAGTACATGAGAGACATGGATGTGCTGGGGAGAGTGTCCAGCGAAGAGCCACTAAGATGATGAAGGGCTTGGAGCATCTCATATGAGAAAAGTCTGAGAGAAGAGAACCTAGAAAAGAGAAGGCTCTGGGGACATCTTGTCAATATCTACAAATATCTGAAGGGAGGGTGCAAAGAGGACAGAGCCAGGCTTTTTTCAGTGGTGCCCAGTGACGGGACCAGAGGTAACGGGCACAAACTGAAACACAGAAGGTTCCTTCTGAACATCAGGAAACACTTTTTCACTGTGAGGGTGACTGAGAACTGGCACAGGTTGCCCAGGGAGGTTGTGGAGTTTCCCTCCTTGGAGATATTCAAGAGCCGCCTGGACGTGGTCCTGGGCAACCAGCTCTAGGTGGCTCTGCTTGAGCAGGGGCATTGGACCAGATGACCTCCAGGGATGCCTTGCAACCCTCAACCATTCTGTGATTCTGTGAAAACAATTGTAAAAATTAATGTCATAGTAAAAGAAATGAGACAGAATATCCATCAGCAGCAATGTATCTAGATTGGCCCTAGTTCTTTCCCTTGCTAATTTTTTTTCCTGATTTCTGTAAGCAAGTAAAATATATTATGTTCTGGTTTCTGTTGGAGACTTCAAATTGTTTATGTTTCTAGAAGGCAAAATAAAGTTACATTCAAAGACATTTTGTTGGTATATTCCCAACATGTGGTCATTAGAAGTATAGCCATCTAAGGCTGCTTCTTAAGATGCTCATTAAGTTGTTATTTTGCTCTATATAAAACAGAAAATAAGATCACCACAGTGCCCTTTGAATGCTTAAGATTGCAAATTTTGGTGATGCTCCCTGTACTTAAAATGGATCACCACAGCTGCCACAAGCACTCTAGGATTTCTATGGTCTTTCTGGAAGAGCTGACTGAGCTGCTCCTCTAAGTTTGGAAAAAAGAACAGTGCATATCTGGAATCAAATCTGAGAACTGATTTTGATGAGAAATACCCACATACAGAGTGGATTTTCTGTCACTAACGATTGAGCAATTGGTAATCTTGGTTACTGTAGCATAGCTTAATACATTTCTTAAGGGCAAAAATGACCTCTCTTCTGCTTTCTTGAGCAAGCTGCCGTTTTAATTGCCTCTTTCAGCCCTCCAACTTTTTTCTTGCTTAATCTGTGTCCGTGATTTTAATCAACAATCTGTCCCCAGTGGTGCTTTACCCCATGTTGTAGCTATGAACCTTATTGTAACTGAAGAGGAGACAAGACCAAAAAAAGTATCTGAAGTAAAAAGATATAATGAAACAACAGTGAAATAAATAAATACACATAGTTCTGCAGAATACCTGAATAAGTTCATTTTGTAGAAATTATGGTTGTTTATTGAGGATTGAACTTAACTGCTGAAATTCTTCATAATCAGCATTCATTTCTGCTTTTATAAAACACTGAGGAAGACATAATGAAGGTAAACAATTCCATTTTAAGTGGATGGGGATTTGTGCAATCAGGATGGTATCCTTTAGAATCCAGTGTCTGAGAATATTTTAGCAGAAGATTCAGAGCCAGAGCGTGTTTGTATTTATTAGCGCACTTAGAGCAATGAAAATAAATATTTCTCAAGGCGTGCTAAGAGTGGCATTCAATATCCCACACTTTTTAGTTTATGTAGGGGAAGCTTTAGCATCTCATATACTATTGTGTGCTATAATTTCTTGCAAGCGCTGACACTATAAGGGCCATTGCTGCATCCAGTCATGTTCTAATTATAACACAAGTCTTAGTGCTTCCAGGCAGTACTGTTTTCTAAGCTTAAAAATGTGTTTTATCATGTGAACAAAAGAACGATGCAATATAGAAATCCATACTCTATGGAATAGTGTCTGATAAGGTTAGTGTAGCAGTTTATGTGATGCTAGAGGTTCAGATTCCAAAAGGCTTTTTTGTCAATGGACAAATCCAAAGAGGAAAACATAAACTAGCATTTTTATCTGTATTGTTTTACTTCTTTTTCAGACATGCACTTTGAAACTTCTTAAAATATATAAAGACAGGATAGTATAAATACTGACAGTTTGTTCCTGTTTCTACAATCCAAAGACTCAAGTGCTGTGATGATCATCTCAGTTGCTGATTGAGTAAACGTTTACTATGGATATTAAAAAACAATAGAAAAATCTAAACATAATTACAGATAGCTGCATATATGAGACCTAAATCCGGACTTTATTTAACAGCACTACTACCAAACAATACAAAATGTTCAGTTGAACTAAAGAAAGAAATGATTGTTTCATTTTTGACAGAATAAAGCTGCAAATTTTTGTATCTATGTGAAGTCAAAGAATAGTGATAAGTGGCTTGATCTGAAGGTGAACTGATTGGTTACAGTAGCAAAAGATTAAATTACTTTGATATATGCAATAATGAGGTTTATGTAATTGATATTGTTACACGAATTACAAGATGCTTTTTTGATTTACGGTTAAAGACAGATTCATCAGCTTAAATTCTCCAGGTCTGAGGTGACTGATCAATGTAATTAATCTGTGTGATGATTGCATCAGAGGATAAAGCTTGAAAATGTTCCTGGATCCACCAGGTAAAGATAATGAAGAGTGTCTGGGAAATAGCCAACTGCAGAATCAGTAAATTCTGCAGGAGCTGAGAAACCACAGAATAGCTTAGAGCTGAGCACTGTGCATCTGCCAAGTGATGGACTGATACGAGAGCAGACTTAACTAATTAGTAAAGCCTCCATCCTTCCCATCTGGAGATTTAACTCTGGTGTGTGTGTACATTATTAACAGGCTGAACATTATTAATCAGGAATTGAACTAGGATGCCTATGACTCCTAGGCAGCATTTCTATGAGGTGAGCCAAAACAGTTTCCTTTTGGCTAGACAAACAGTAACAATGCTGTACAGTGACTCAGGGTTGTTTTTGTCTATTCTACATATGCTGAATTAAGAAACAAATGAGAAAATGCAGACTTGTAAGCCATAGTTTCCATAGCCATAAATATATATACTTTTCATTGTAATACGTATACACTTTACAGCTGTTTTTAAGAACAGAACATGTTTCTGGAGGGGTAAGTGGTTCCAAGTGGCTCTGCCATCAATGATCATTCTAGTGTCTGTACCAAAACTGTGACCCTCAGGATCACCCTTACCAGTTAGTTGCTAGCTAGTCTGCAGGTGCTCAGTTTCAGTGTAGAGTTCCTTAGTAACTGAGGTGCTTTTTTTTTCTGGACATGTCAAGAAATACCTCCATTTTGACAGGGTTAAATATCTGCTCCACAGCAAACCTATCTTGGGATTCAAAATGAAACATGTTCTGCATAGGGCCAGTAGATCAGGGTCCCACAAAACATAGCCACAGGAGGGAGGGTCTCTTATTTCTTATCAAGCAGTTCAGAGGGAAGTATAGAAGACTAAATCCTTTTCCCTGAGGGGGACTCAGACCCATATTTTTCCTCTTCAGGGTGACTTTTACTCAAATGTTGAAACATTCATCATGCCAAGGAGAAAGAATAAGGCAAAGTGCTGAGAATATCCACTTGATAAAAAAAAGCTTAGGCTTCAGGCCTTGCAGGATACTTCTATAATTTATGTATTTTTTTTGTAATTGATATTAGCAAGCCATTAATTAAAATATAAATAATTATTTGAAGAGGGACTGGCAATCAGGACTCATCCATCTTCAATTTTTTTTTCCATTTTTTAACGAAACACTTTGACACGCCCCCTCAGATTAGCCTCGGGCTTGTTGATTACAGCAGTCCCCATCAAGATGAGACATGTTTGAATCCAGAAAGCAGAAAGAGAATTATGATTATTTCCACAAATATTATAGGTACCACAAAACATTAATTCACATGTGGCCTGTATACCAGCTTCTAATGGTGCTATATATTTCACAGTCTTGCAGAAGTCTTCTTAAATTAAGCTTTCCAGTGATACAAAAATAGATGGAGATAACAAAGGATGAAGGAGAGGACAGAGTAAGAATTTAAGGTGTTAAATGATCATTTGAGAGAGAAAATAGTAGACTCTAAATCTTCCATATCAAGAAAACTGTGTGTTATAATTTGAAAACTTAGGTTTTTCCCATTTTTCAGTTTTCAGTTGCTGAACTTTCAAAAGTAGAAGGGTTGTTGTTGCTAAAGGATAAAACTGGAAGGCAAGGGTGATATTTTAGATCTCTGTTTTCCACATGAAGAATAACTACAAATTCAACATCTCACTAATGGGTTTCCTTTTAAGTGCTCGGTCAGAACGACATGAACGTGCCGTTTTGATAGGCTGGTAATAAAAATAACAAAAATCAAATTGAAGCACAGAAAATAACATTTCTAGATCAAAGCTAAAAAAAGTAAAAGCAGGGTCTAAAAGCTCAACATCATACAAGCCAATGAAAGATGTAATTATACACAGAGTGAAAGAGATTGCATTAATGAAACCTTATATTGTAAAGTTACAGAATACTGTTTCTCACTTTGACATTGTATTTTCTGAATACAGTATTTTCTGTTTGATGAAGATAAACTTTTGAATTTGATAAGGCCAGTCTTTGACTTGGATACTGAAGTCTGGTCTTTAAAAGTAGCTTCTGATTGCCTAATCTTATTTGGTATCCTGTGGAGGAAAATATTTTCACTCTTGGGTCGTTCATTTAGTTCTGCTCATAGTTTGTCAGGTAATACTCTTACCTCACACCTTATAAACCTTCATAAAATGATTTATAAAATCTTACCTTTATAAAATGGAATTCCCTATATTCCCCTTGAACCCTTTGTCATGCCTTATTCCAGAATAGGCAACATAAGAAGCCTTCCTCATTCACTTGAGTCTGTGACTTGTATTCCAGATGCCTGTCTTCTCTACTTTTGTGCCTTTCAAACCATGTCTAAATTTGTTTTACTTGCTTCTGCTGATCACTTGGTTCTTGCCATCACGATTACCGCGAACGCTTATTTCTCCCCGAACTCAGTTTTCTCTCTCTGACTTCACTTCCCTTCAAATCCAAAAGTCAAAACTTCCTGATTCCAAGTGAATTCTGCTAACATAACAAACAGAATCACAGTTCTCTCCCCACTTTTACTCATCCTAGAATAACCTTTATCCTGGAAAGTAGGACATTGTCCTTGGGGGTGAAAGGTGAGTTGAATCTTCCATGCGAAGGACTTGTTTTTGCAGACTGTATTCATATTAATAGGCATTTATTCACACAAAGATTCATGGATCATCTCCCCATAACACTTGATTGACTATATTTATTTTTTCTTCCTGAACCTTCCCTTCTCCTTTCCCATACTGCAGAAAATGCTATCCTTCGTAATCTTTCTTCCCAACAATCTTGCATAACTTTGCACCTCCAATTTTCTACCTAGCTCTTTTTCTTCATATTGCTACTGTACAACATTTGCAAAAGATGTCTTCCTCATCAATTCATTCGTTGTTCCTGATACAGTCATCTCCATGCATTCTTCTGTCTCCATGTCTCAAAACCTTTTTCTGAGTTGGGTCATAAGACCACTCCCTATTTAGGAATTTTACAACACATCTATGCCTCTCAGAAATAGAGATGTCCCATGGCAGGGACATCTTCGACTAGATCAGGTTGCTCAGAGGCCCATCCAACCTGACCTTGAATGTTGCCAGGGATGGGGCATCTACCACCTCTCTGGGCAACCTGTTCCAGTGTTTCACCACCCTCATTGCAAAAAATTTCTTCCTTATATCTAGTCTAAATCTACCTTCTTTTAGTTTAAAACCATTCCCCCTTGTCCTGTTGCAACAGGCCCTGCTAAAAGGTTTGCCACCGTCTTTCTTATAAGCCCCCTTTAGGTACTGAAAGGCTGCAATAAGGTCTCCCCGAAGCCTTCTCTTCTCCAGGCTGAATAACCCCAACTCTCTCAGCCTTTCTTCATAGCAGAGGCATTCCATCCCCCTGATCATTTTTGTGGCCCTCCTCTGGACCCGCTCCATCAGGGCCATGCCTTTGCTGTGCTGAGGGCTCCAGAGCTGGATGCAGTACTCCAGGTGGGGTCTCAGCAGAGCAGAGTAGAGGGGCAGAATCACCTCCCTTGACCTGCTGGCCACGCTTCTTGTGATGCAGCCCAGGGTACGGTTGGTATTGACAGCTCATGTCCAGCTTTTCATCCACCAG
>NW_009209840.1:0-6611 GCF_000690835.1 Fulmarus glacialis
AGCCCTGGGGAACACCACTTGTGACTGACCGCCGACTGGATTTAACTCCATTCAGCACCACTCTTTGGGCCCGACCATCCCGCCAGTCTTTTACCCAGCAAAGAGTACACCCGTCCAAGCCATGAACAGCCAGTTTCTCCAGGAGAATGCTGTGGGAAACGGTGTCAAAGCAACAAGGTGAAGCTTAAGTGAGCTGGACATTCTTGTTGGTGGTTTGAAGTAAAAATCATCCCATGAGTTTACAGTCTTTAGTTGCACGCTTGCTGTTTGCATCTAGATAAAAAGGATGTAAAAAACTCGTGGTAGAGGGATTCATATAGTCTTGTGTTTCTTTTCATTTTTATGGAAATTTGGTGGAGTTTTGCAAAGAAATGTTGTGCAGTGGTTTGTTATCCGCGTACTAATCTGCATCAGACCCCAAAGCCTGCTTCTGGGCTGTGCCCTTTGCAGCTCAGAATCACAAATTGCCTAGCCAATGTTTTTTTTTATATACTCCCGTGCATAGAGGAAGTTAAGTCCTGTCAAAAAGGAGGCCTTTATTTCTTCCCTATTATGAAAGAAGCACTTCTTTATTTACCTACAGTAGATTTCTCTAGAGCAAATTCTAAAACCATCGGAAACCTTCAGTGTATCTGCAGTGTTTGCTAAGAAAGATGCTTTTGCTTGAGTGATGCTGCCTTATATCATGTTTTTGCCATAAAGTAGTGCTTTTCATTAATGACAAATCTAGGTGAGATGTACTTTGTGCTTAATTAGATTTGCTCACCAAAATACTTTTTAGACCTCTTTTTATCTCAGCAACTTAGATGCATATGAAGTAGATGAACTAAGAAACGTGTTTTCGGATACAGCAGATCAACTTGCTTGAGTACAAACTTAAGTACACAGCCTTGGTATGCATTCACCCTGTCGTAGTGCATCCTCCTTGTAGACTGCAGCTACTAAATGTAATGCTGAGAATGACCAGAAAACTTTGATTCTGTTGAGTCATTCAAAATGAGATGATGTTTCTGTGGTTGTTGTCTTTTTTCCTATCTTACTGTGCTTATGCTATGATCTGATAAAATACCAGTCTTCAGGGCCTCTGTTTGTAAGACTAGAAAAGCAGCTAGGATGTAGCTGAGCGTCTGGAGGCAGAGAGGCCAGTCAAAATCAAATGAAGAGATTCTGACTCATTCCCAAGGTGTTCTAGTTCTTTGATTTAAATTTTTTTTTCCTCCTGTGCTTTATCATTTCACTGTGTGCTTGGATCAGCAGCATGTCTTCCCACAACCTTGCAGTAAGCTAGGTTTTTAATCATTAACATTTCTTCTTCCTCAGAAACTCTTTCCAAGCAGAATCGTTTGAATTGCAAATGAAAATAAAGGTGGACAATAATGGAGGCACAATAGAATTGTGAATACTGCTATCCAACCTATTTCATTTTTGCCTGATTAAGATAGAAAACTTGTACTGGAATTCACTTGTATGTCTTCAGCTGATATGGTCAAAAGTGCAGCATTTGAGACTAGTATCACTTCTATTGATAAGAGTTTTTTTATTTCATTAGCAGGTTTTTTTTTTGTGAAACTTATCCGTAAAACCTGAAAAAGCTTAAAATTTTCTGAATTATTTTGTAGATATTTGTATCTTCCTGTAGCTTCCAGGAGGAATTTGTGTGTAAAATGTATTTTACAGAGATTCGTATCTGGCTTCATCTATAGCCATACATGTAAACATGCATCACAGCATACTTTTCCTTCGTGTTCTACAGGTTAGTATCTGCTGGAGCTACTAAAGTTTATGCCATTCTTACTCATGGCATCTTTTCTGGTCCTGCTATTTCTCGGATTAATAATGCATCGTTTGAAGCTGTTGTGGTAACTAATACAATCCCTCAAGAAGAGAAAATGAAACACTGCCCAAAAATTCAGGTATGGTGGTGTTTTTGTGTCATCTGTTTAAACTCTGGCTTTGTATTTTACTGTTCACTGATGCTAGAATTTGTGCCTTGAGAGGAAAATAGTATTCTAAAATACATTGTGCAGCTTTGTTGTTTGCAGAACATCTTGCTAAAACATGCCAAAGAACTGTTTTAAGGGGATTAAGGTAGTACAATAGAGTATTGCAAAGTATTTGGTATTTGCGACAGATTGAGTATGCCTGACTCTGGAAGAGTGACAAGTGTAAAATTGGCTGGGTTTTGGGGTTTTTTGTTTTTTGATCAATATTAATCGTACAATAGTTGTACGTAGGAACCTAAGTTAGTTATGTTATTGTGGATGCCACAGAAACCTTAGGCGATGACTTTTTTTTTTGAAAACACACTAATGAAAATGCTCAAGATAACAATGACATATGTTTCTTTTCAAAAACCAAACTGAAAATATGAAGCTGACTTATGTCAGTAGCTTTTACATTAGATTGTTCTGGGAAGTCATGTGTCCCTTTTGGAGTTTTTCCTTAGTACAGAGTGGAGGAAAGCATAAAAGATTGTTTTTTTTAATGCAACATTGAATTTTTAAAAAGCTTCAAATTGATTTGGTATTTATTGAAACAAGGCAAGCACTTAAAATGTATACTTCCCTTAAACTGTATTTGTGTCAAGTGGACACTGCCATCTGATGGCTAGAATAGTTTCTTTTTGACAACATGCCC
This sequence comes from Fulmarus glacialis, assembly GCF_000690835.1. Taxonomy (NCBI): domain Eukaryota; kingdom Metazoa; phylum Chordata; class Aves; order Procellariiformes; family Procellariidae; genus Fulmarus; species Fulmarus glacialis. Next base: position 2,638 of record NW_009209840.1, read on the forward strand.
TGTGCCAGAAGTCTTCAGCAGTATGCATGTGCAACAATCTTATTCACGCTTTCTTACTCAATTTTTGAGTTTGTACTTTTTATTAATGCGGTTCTTATGTATATGTAAAGTACCTAATGCTTTAATGTTATTTTACTTCCTAGAAGAGGTAAGAGAGCACAATGGTAAATTGAATGTTTGTTCATATGTTTATAAATTATATAGTTTATTGCTCTTGGCATCCCATAAAATTTATCTTGATTTTTCTTTCAGTTTATTGACATTTCCATGATCCTGGCTGAGGCAATTCGAAGAACGCACAATGGTGAATCTGTGTCTTACCTGTTCAGTCATGTTCCCTTGTAACTGCAGGAGATTACATTGCATCTTTGCAAAGGTCCCTTCAGCTAGCACTGTTGTTTTTAACAATGCATCTCAACCACTCAAGAAATGAGTATCTTTGTACAATTCCAGAGCTTGTACGTTTAATTATTATATTTGTCATATAATTACCATTTGTTCTGTGTAAATGGGCAATAAATCTCCATCTTGCAGAAACTTTATGAATTCCCATGAGAGTCTGGAAGCGTTGTGTGTTGCCTAAGTTCTTTTCTATGTGCCTATCCTTACTTTCTGCTGAACTGCTACTTCAGATCTGTTTTTCTATACAGATCTACAAACTGTTCGTAGAACTTAATGGGATGTATGCATATAAGATCATTTTCTGTGGTAAGCTAAATGCAGCAGGCTTGGGTATCTTACATCTATTCATCTGTTGGGCAAGCAGCTGTTGGTTTTTGTTTTGTTATGTTTAACTACCATGAATAGTATTTTGTAAGCCCTAACAGAATGTAAACTTCATGTTAATTTTGAGGAACTGTTGACACATCCATAGTATTAACTGTTTCATACACTTCATGTTCTTTTTTCCACAAGATATATGTGGCTGCTGGTTTTCTTTTTGTAAAGCTCTCATTACATTAAATCATTTGCTTAACATCTCTTCTGTGCGGTTACTGTCTTCAGCTGTAAGATTAATGTTTCAGTATTCCTGGGATGATTCATTTCATGTGTTTCAATAATAAGGACCAATCTTTAATCATGAGCAGTTTGGTTTAAATTTCATTTTTTCCCTGTAGTTTTTGACATTCCTTGATTGTGATCATATGAATCATTTCATAGCAGTTTTCCTGTTAATATTGTAAATGTTAATATGCAAAGTCCAAACAGCAAATTTAAACACACTTATATTTATACAAGACGGTCTTTACCCACATTTACTTGATTAGAAAGTATCTGAAAATACTTTTTTTTTTTTTCAAACTTCACAGTCAATAGAGCTTCAGATTTCTATTATTGTGCAGTCAGTGAACTGTGGTAGACTAACTAGTCTCAAATACTTTAACATTAAAGAATTAAAATCATTATGAAAACATTATTGCCTTTTGTATGCTGAGAAAGCTTATGGTTAAATACTGGTAGTGCAGTCAGTAATGGATTCTGGGGGAAAAAAACCAAATCTAATATTGTAATTGTAGGTCTTTGAATCCTTCTATGGAGTGTTTTCAGTCTTCCTGCTAGAAAGAAGAGTTTGTGTATATTAAGATAGTGTTCCTGCACCTAGATCATGGGAAAACTCAAGTTTCCTACGTGAAATTGCAGTTACTAATTACAAAAGCATTTGCCATGCTTGAGAGATGCTTCTTTACTGTGGAGCTGCATAAAAAATAGCCTTGTTTCATCCTACCTTGCTTATTCTGGGATATATTTATAATGATACAATGTTGTATCATTACAAAATAGATTTTTCCATTCCATTTAAGACAGTCTTCAGACAGACTATTCTTTTGGTTTCTCTGAGAATGAATCTATTTTGTCTTTATATGTGGGTTTCATTTTCCTATATGAAAATGAGTAAAACAGAATTTCACCTATATTGCTTTCAGTGATGAATACAGAAATGGGGTATATAAGATATTGTGATGAGAATTCAGTTCATCTACTAGTTCTCAGAGGAATTCCTCATTACAGTTGAATTTTCAAAAACATGTTATGACACAATGGAAATTAATTTACATTATTGTTTTATTTGGTAAAGCAATTTTTTAAATGTAAGAGTATTTAACCTATCGTCTTGAAAATATTACTTTACAGTTTAAGTTGTTAACCGCAAGTCTGTGGCCACATAATTAGACCAAAGTTTAGACCTTATTACTACGCAAAAGGTATACAATGTTTAATGCATGGTATCAATTCAGTTGCTATATAGATCAGATCTTCGTTATAAACAAAATGCTGAATTGTTTGCCGTTACTGTGCACAAGTGTTATAAATAAATCTTGAAAATTACTTGTGCCAAGAGATTGCTTGTGTGTTTATTCTTTTGATCCTATTTTTTGGAGACCATGCCCTGCACAGGTCAAATAGGGAAGAATGTAGGCATTGATTCTCATGCAAACCTTGCTCATAAATCATGCTCTAGCTGTCTTGGACATAAGGATGTACTGTTAATCACACCAGACTGGTACATATCTTTATAATAAGATCATCCTTCTTCTTTTTATGGTCTGACAGAAGGGACACAATGTTTAAATTTCATTGGGAGTTTGAGTTAACACTTTATGAGCAGCTGAAGTTCTTATTTCTCAGATTGTTGTAAGCAAACCCGCTCAACTGTATTTAGCAGGATGAGATGGGGGAAAGAGCAGAAGGAAAAAACAGAATTAAGCTTACTGTGTCTGCTGCATTTTGCACACTTGAAATGCTTATGAAGAGCTCTAGGTGAGTTCCAACAGCTCTGTGAAAACCTCATCCATTTTGACAAAATTAAAAGAAACAGAAAATTGTGAGGTGTTTGGTGTTTAATGCTCTATGCTCCCTGGCCCATTCTGGGATTCTGGTCTGAAGATCAGGTGACAGTTCAGCCTGGGGGGAAACTCTATTCTCTCAGCAGCATTATTTTGACATAAAGGAAAAAATACCGCATTGCATAGTGGAATTTAGAGGTTTTAGTTCATACTCGTCTACAAACCTTATTTTGACTCATTCTACTGCTCTAGTGGAAGTACAAATTTTTGCCTTTCTTAGTAAGAGTGTTTGAAGTTTGCAACCTTTCTGGAAGCTCTTGCCATGGGCTCCAAGGTTTTAAATGTCAAAAGCTCAGAGCCTGTTGCTGAGGCAGTGGACTACCAGGAGCGAAACCTGAACGTATTTTCAGTGCCCAGGTGCCTCTCTGTGTTGATCATCAGGCGTCTATTGCCAATGCTGGTGGTCTGTTACGTGTTGTGTGGTGGCTGACCCTGGCCCAGCCATTGGGGTTGGGGAGAGAATTGGGACGGCAGAAGTGAGAACAGCTCATGGGTGAAGATAAAGACAGGTTAATAAATTGGGGGGAAAAAAAAAAGCAAATGGTGGAAAAGCAATCACTCACCACCTCCCACCATCAGACCGACACCCAAAAAAATCCATAATCACTTAAAAGCTAGTGTAAATTTTCAAAACCACACTGACTAATAGGTGAGTGCCTAATTCAAATTTCACATTACAGAATCATTAAGGTTGGAAAAGACCTCTAAGATCATTGAGTCCAACTGTCAACCCAACACCACCATGCCCACTAAACCATGTCCCTAAGCGCCACAACTACAGGTCTTTTAAATACCTCCAGGGATGGGGACTCAACCACTTCCCTGGGCAGCCTGGTCCAATGCTTGACAACCCTTTCAGCAAATAAATTTTTCCTAATATCCAATCTAAACCTCCCCTGGCGCAACATGAGGCCATTAGTTGAAGCAATTTCCTCTCATCCTATCATTAGGATCTCATCACCCACCTCACTACAACCTCCTTTCAGGTAGTTGTAGAGCGCGATGAGGTCTCCCCTCAGCCTCCTCTTCTCCAGGCTAAACAGCCCCAGTTCCCTCAGCCGCTCCTCATAAGACTTGTGCTCCAGGCCCTTCACCAGCTTCGTTGCCCTTCTCTGGACACGCTCCAGC
>NW_009209840.1:7007-12270 GCF_000690835.1 Fulmarus glacialis
GCCTAACTTGGTGTCATCTGCAAACTTACTGAGGGAGCATTCAATGCCCTCGACCAAATCACTAATAAGGGTATTAAACAGAACTGGCCCCGGTACTAAGCCCTGGGCAACACTGCTTGTGACTGGCTGCCAACTGGATTTAACTCCATTCAGCACCACTCTTTGGGCCCACCCATCCCGCCAGTCTTTTACCCAGCAAAGAGTACACCCGTCCAAGCCATGAGCAGCCAGTTTCTCCAGGAGCATGCTGTGGGAAACAGTGTCAAAGGCTTTAATAAAGTCTAGATAGACAACATCCACAGCCTTTCCCTCATCCACTAAGCGGGTCACCTTGTCATAGAAGGAGATCGGGTTAGTCAAGCAGGACCTGCCTTTCATAAACCCATGCTGACTGGGCCTGATCACCTGGTTGTCCTGTTCGTGCTCTCAGGATTATCTGCTTCATAGCCTTCCCCAGCACCGAGGTCAGACTGACAGGCCCGTAGTTCCCCGGATCCTCCTTCCTGCCCTTCTTGTAGATGCACGTCACCTTTGCTAACCTCCAGTCAACTGGGACCTCCCCGGTTAGCCGGGACTGCTAATAAAGGACTGAAAGTGGCTTGGTGAGCACTTCCGCCAGCTCCCCCAGTACCCTTGGGGGGAACCCATACAACCCCCCAGGTAGCTAACCATTTCCACTTGGATTATGGGGGCTTCATTCTGCTCCCCATCCCTATCTTCCAGCTCAGTGGGCTGGTATTCCGAGAACAATTGGTCTTACTATTAAAGACTGAGGCAAAGAATGCATTAAGTACCTCAGCCTTTTCCTCAGCCTTTGTCACTATGTTTCCCCCTGCATCCACTAAGGGATGGAGATTCTCCTTAGCCCTCCTTTTGTTGTTAATCTATATATAGAAACATTTTTTATTGTCCTTTATGGCACTAGCCAGATTAATTTCTAGTTGGGCTTTGGCCCTTCTAATTTTCTCCCTGCATAACCTCACAATGTCCTTGTAGTCCTCCTGAGTTGCCTGCCCCTTCTTCCAAAGGTCATAAACTCTCCCTTTTTTCCTGAGTCCCAGCCAAAGCTCTCTGTTCAGCCAGGCCGGTCTTCGTCCCCGCCGGCTCGTCTTTTGGCACATGGGGACAGCTGCTCCTGTGCCTTTAAGGTTTCCTTCTTGAAGAATGTCCAGCCTTCCTGGACTCCTTTGCCCTTCAGGACTGCCTCCCAAGGGACTCTGTCAACCAGGCTCCTAAAGAGGCCAAAGTCTGCCCTCCGGAAATCTAAGGTAGCAGTTCTGCTGACCCCCTCCTTACTTCTCTGAGAATTGAAAACTCTATCATTTCATGATCACCATGACCAAGACGGCCTCCAACCATCACATCACCCTCAAAGGAAGATGTGTATCTTCCACACACTCCAGGAACCTCCTGGACTGTTTCCTCTCCGCTGCATTGTATTTCCAGCAGACATCTGGTAAATTGAAGTCCCCCACAAGAACAAGGGGGGAACACTGTGAGACTTCTCCCAGCTGCTTATAGAATATTTCATCTGTCTCTTCATCCTGGTTGGGTTGTCTATAACAGACTCCCACCATAATAACTGCCTTGTTAGCCTTCCCCCTGATCCTTACCCATAAAACCTCAACCCTTTCATCACCATCATCAAGCTCTAGATATTCAAAACACTCCCTAATATACAGGGCTACCCCACTGCCTCTCCTTCCCTTGCCTATCCCTTCTGAAGAATTTATAGCCATCTGTTGCAGCACTCCAGTTGTGCAAGTCATCCCACCATGTTTCCGTATGCCAACTGTGTCACAGAGTAAGACACACGTCACTACCCCTTGGCTCTGAGGAAACCCCTGGTCCACCAGCACTTGCAGAGGCAAGGCCCAGAGAACAGCGGTGTGAGGGCAAAGGGAAAATCCTGCCCCTGTGGCTCCGGGACAGGCTCCAGGGCAGCCTGGGAGGAAGGGCATGGGGCTGCGAGTGAAAGCCTGCACCACTGCAAGTGGGAGGCCTTCGGCCTCAGTTACACAAGTTAAGACATTTAGGACATTGTGCAACGATGTATGTGCAGTGCGCAACTATATTTAGATATATACAATATATACACTATATAATATACATATCTATATAATATAGATATTTTGTATGTGTAAAAATATACATAGAGGGAAAAGGGGAATCAATCCATATCAATTGCAGTCCATGAAATTAGGATCAAAATAACCTCTGTTGAGTAGCAGCCCTCTCCCATAAAAATGTCATGCACAAGTTTTTAAAAGGCAATATCACGCCCTATAATAAATGAGAATATCATGTTTCATGGTCTCTAGAAGCCTGTAAATTGACACACTTGCATGTTTAATATGAGCCTCGTTACAGTTGCTCGCTTGTCCTAATCTTAAGCCTTTATTTCATATGGAGCTACTTTCCTGCTATGTGATTTGGTTGGGTCCATCAGTGTCTGAGTTCCACGTTGTTCTGTAGAGGCTGTTCCAGTGCTCTCCCAGTGCTCCTGCCTGAGAATGACTTCATAAACCATGGCAGGATTACCTACATGAAACTTTTCAAATCGCGGTGGTCCTGCAGGCTAGTCATTTCATCACTAAGAAATAGAACTTGAGGATATCCAATTCACAAGTGCCCAAACTCCTCTGAACCTGCCAGTTGCGTGATTTGCTGACAATTCCTGCATTAGCGTGCACCACCACTCCCAGCATTACTGCCTTAGCACTTCTCCTCCTCCTCATCCCCCAGAGGAAGGCAGCGATGCCCTCTCTGGCTACCCTATCTTATTGACTCCTTAGGAAGGGGAAAACGGGAGAGGTTTAGTTGCATTGCTGACCCTGGAGAGCTTGGAAACTAACTGCATCTTATTTCAGGTATTTCTGGATGCCTACTGCCTCCCTTGAAGGTAACTTGCTTTCAGTAACAGGAAACAGGGCAGGCGTGCGGCAGTGGACAGGCATGCGGCAGAGGCAGCATGGTAACCACAAGCAAAAAGCAGTGTCCCCTGCTTCTCCTGAGCTTCTAGCACCTCGAATCAATGCAGCCACACAGACAGAGCTCCTGTTCAAGCATGCAACCACCCAGGTTTCTGGTTGTGGGATGTGTGAAGGGATATTCCTAGAGGTGGAAAGTGATTGCAAGCAAGACTGCGGGAGTGTTGACCAGACTGATGAACTGCTCTGCTTGGTGGCCAAGCTGCAGGAGGCGGTGAGCAGAGTGAGGAGTATTCGAGAGTCTGAGAGGGAGATTGATCAATGGAGCCGTACTCTGCCATCTATGATGCCTAGAAGCCAACTCAGTGTGGCCACTACAGAGGCAGGTCCTGGATCTGCCAGGAGGAAGGCAGTGTCACAAGGGATAAGGAGGGCGGAAGAAGGTTACAACACGGAGCGGTGAAAGAAACCCCTCCTTACACTCTAAGTTACCCTCTAAGATACCTTTACAGAAGAGGTATGAGGCCCTGGGTACGGTAGATGAAGTGCATAATGAGAAAGAGGAGGAACCTGCGCAAGCAGTCTTGCCAAGATCAGAGAGACCAACCCCTCGTAACAAAACCTGCATTAAGACCAGGGCCGAGTAGAAACAATGGCGAATTATGGTCATTGGCGATTCCCTCCTGTGTGGAACAGAAGCACCTGTTTGCAGACTGGACCGCCTTTTCAGGGAAGTTTGCTGCCTCCCTGGGGCCCAAATTAGGGACGTCATCACAAGACTGAAGAGCCTCGTTCAACCTTCAGACTACTATCCATTTCTGCTTTTTCATGTGGATACAAATGATGTTGCAACAAAAAGTCCGAGGTCAATCGAAAGAGAATTCAGAGCCCTGGGAAGAATGCTAAAAAATTCAGGAGCACAGGTAGTATTTTCCTCAATCCTCCCAGTAATGGGGGGAGACCTTGGAAGAAAGAGGCGAGCCCAGGATATCAATACTTGGCTCTAGGACTGGTGTCTCTGCCAAAACTTCAGGGTTTTAAACCATGGAAGAGCCTTCGAGAGACAAGGTATGTAGGGGCCTGATGGGATCCACCTGTCCCAACGGGGAAAACAGGTCTTTTGGAGTAAGCTGGCAGGGCTGATTGATTGATTGAAAGAGCTTTAACCTAGAATCAATGGGGAAAGGGTATACCAACAGAATTGCAGTAGGTAAGCCAAGGGTTGGCATGGCATCGCCAGAGGGTGGCAATCCTAGTGGGAACATTTACACTGCTCCTGGGAGCACGGAAGGCTCAGAAGCATATCTGAAATGCTTGTACACCAACACATGCAGTATGAGAAAAAAACAGGATGAACTGGAAGCGTTGGTCAGCTCCCAGAGCTACGGTATCATTCGTATTAGTGAGACTTGGTGGAATGAGTCCCACGATGGGAGCGCTGGGATGGAGGGCTACAGTCTGTTCAGGAGGGATAGGCAAGGCAGGCGAGGTGGAGGTGTCACACTATACATAAGGGAGAGATTTGATCGCACAGCCCTTACAGCTAATGATGATGTGGTTGAGAGCCTCTGGGCGTATCAGTGAGACTTGGTGGAATGAGTCCCACGATGGGAGCGCTGGGATGGAGGGCTACAGTCTGTTCAGGAGGGATAGGCAAGGCAGGCGAGGTGGAGGTGTCACACTATACATAAGGGAGAGATTTGATCGCACAGCCCTTACAGCTAATGATGATGTGGTTGAGAGCCTCTGGGTAAGGATTAGGGGGATGGAAAACAAAGAAGATGTTGTAGTGGGTGTCTACTACCAATCGCCCAGCCAGGATGTGAGCACCGATGAGTTATTCTACAGGCAATTAGGAGAAATTTCTAGATAGGTAGCCCTTGTCCTTATGGGAGATTTCAATTTCCCAGACATCAGCTGGGAATATCATACTGCTGTGACGAGGTCTTGGAAATTCTTGAAATTTGTAGGAGATAATAACTTCTTGTGACAGGTACTCAGTGAGCCAACTAGGAAAGATGCCCTCCTAGACTTGCTATTTGTGAATAGAGAAGGACTCATGGGGGATGTGATGGTAGGTGGCTGTCTTGGCCACAGTGATCATGAAATGGTTGAGTTTAAAATTTTCAGTGTAATGAGAAAAAAGGACAGCAGAGTTGCTACCCTGAACTTCAGGAGAACAAACTTTAAGCTATTCAGGGAGCTAGTTAGCAGAGTACCCTGGGAATCTGCTTTTGAGGGCTTAGGAGTCCACGAGTGCTGGTCAGTCTTTAAGAACCACCTTTAAGAAGCACAGGAGCAGGTAATTCCACTGTGTCGTAAGTCAAGCAAGT
>NW_009209841.1:0-27917 GCF_000690835.1 Fulmarus glacialis
TCCTCCTCCTCCTCCTCCTCCTCCTGCCGGCCTGCTCGCCAGCTCTGCAATCCGCAGCTGCCCGGTACCTGCTTGCTGCTGAGCCAGGGACTGATATCGGCCTGATAGCGCCTTTAATGACAGTGAAAATACCAGAGTTTTCTTGTAGGCAGTGTGCTGTAAAAATCTGATTTAACTGTGCTCTTTGGGACCCAGGAGCTATGATGGTGTGTTCATGATGGGGAAAGGTCAAATGGGCCGCACATGATGATAAATTCATAGGGTGGGATTTTAACTGTGAGCATTACCTGTATGCAGATGAAGGTGTCAAGGTGAAGTACACCTTAGTAGTGCTGAGAATGTATTACTTAATTCATGGGGATAGGCAACTCCGTTAGCTATGTAACCTCTCTTGTAACTGCTTTGAGTCCCTTCGGAAGCTATGTGTTTCTTTTGATTCAAGAATAAAACTGAAATCGGCTTGATGGGATGTCTGTGCCATAAAGACTCGTTATCACCTGGACCTTGTGTGTAGTCAGGTGTGCGGGTGGAGTAAGTCACGGATTAAATACTTCTTGGTGAATAGATTTAAAATGACGCTGACTTTGAGGGGGATTTTCAGAACGCTTTATTTTCCTGCATTGGCCTAATGTGTATCTTTGCCAGAATAGTTGTGGTACCAAGTACTTCTTTGTGTGACACTACTGGGTCACACACGTACACACATGCCATGCAATTGTTTACCTCTCTCTTTTTGGAAGTATCTGGGCAAACGTCTGTTTTTCTGTATGATTTTTTGCTATTTAAGAATCTGAATGAACCAGATTACTTTCTTAAGCACATTCTTCTTTAGGCAAGTTTTATTTCTCTCTGGAAGCAGTCTTAAGGAGTCAGCTGTGGTTGGGATGGGGGTGTCCTGCCTTTTGTAACAGAAGGGTGTGGATAAATGGCAGGTAAGTGATGTAGGTGATCTAAGGAGCTCTGTCTTTATTGGTAACTTGATCCTTTTTTTTTTTTTTTTCTGTGGAGTTTTGTGTGCATAACAACAGACCCTGCAACTGATACACGGCTTGGGTGGTGGGGTGGGGAGGTGGTTTTGTTACCTCAGTTCCCCTCGTCCCTCCCCAGTGCATTGTTTAACCCTGCTGGAGTTGCTCTGACCAGACCCGTCGTGCACTGCTGGGAAAGCAGATGGCCTTCCTGAGTTTCCAAAAAATCAGGTCCCCGTAAGACCTGAACACTGGGGAATAATTAACACTTAGGTTCCTCAGGAGAAGAGGTGTCAGGAGTGCTTCTTGCAAAAATACACCAGGCCACAGCCCTTGCCCAGGAACTTACGCAGCTTGTTCCTTGTTCCCAGCGGGGTGCTCCTCCATCCCACCAGGTTTGCACGTCTGAGGAGGAGAGCTTTGCACTGAAGTGGCAGGCACCTTTCTGATTGAGGACACCTCATATAGACAGCAGATCATCAACATTTTAAAATCTTCCTTTGTTAATCCTGTGGCAGGCACAGGGATTCTTCATGCTGCCTTCTATGGGCTTGCTCTCAATATGGAGGCAAAAGACGGCAATGAGGTTAACTGAGCCTCTCGCCCAAAATGGTGTTCGCAGGCTGCTGCAGGTACACGTGTAGAAGCTCTTTTCTATCAAACCAAGTTTGGAAGTTGGCCTTAAACATACTTTCCCACTTTCTTGTAAGGTACCAAGATAAACCTAACAGAACAAAGGCTGGGGAAAGGAAAAAAATCTGAAGTACTTTCTAGCCTTTCTGGATATGTGCATGTTTGGTGGGTTTTTCGGGTTTTTTTAAATCCTTTTGAAAAGGAGAAATTCCAAATTAAGCCAGCCTGTGGCAGTGTTTTTCAGCATTTCTTTTACTTCTGCTGCATTTAAAGCTTAAGCCTTGGTGCTAATTGGAAAAGTTGGGAAGCCTCCTATGCGCTATATGCAATAGTTAATTTAAATATTTAGTAACATTTTAGCATTTTAACACAGCTCTTTACTTATTGAGTGTGTGATATAAATAATTATGACTCACAGGTGCAGAATTACTATTTCGTTGTCTATGAAGCTTATTTTAAACGTGATGTGTTGCTATTGCCGTTTTTCAAACGGATTTGATTTCTCCCCCTGTTCTCCTTTAGCATAACAATGTCTCTATTATTTGAAGGATTCATTAAAACACATTTACAGCTGGTTCCTCTTTTTTCAATACATCTTTGAGACATCCCCTTGTCTCCTGACCTTTCTGAGCTACATCATGCACCGTGGGATGATTCTCATCTGACTTCTTTCCTAAACAGAAGGCTTCCTCTTTTTTGAAATGGGAAGCCTACACACCAGAGATGAATAGATGCTGGAATTTCTTACATCTTTCAAATTAGATCTTAAAAATTATTTTTTTCCTTGCTCATTTTCCAGACTAGTAAGACTTGAAGAATTTAAGCGAGCCCAGAACTTTGGTGCTCTCAAGCTCTCAAATTTACCTCCTGGTGTAAAAGGAAAGGTGTCAGGAAAAACGCTAAAACTCCAAATCCCTTTTAGAGCGCAGGTCGCCCGCAGGCAGCTGCCCTTTCTGCTGCCGTGCTGGTGGCGGTAGGTTCCAGCCTGCTTTGTCTATTAGCTCTTCAAGGGGATTATGGAAGTTGCCAGGAAATGGCTGATGTCTTTAGTGATCTGCGTAAGGCTGTCACAGAGTTGTTTCAAGCCGAGTCTGAAAGGCCATTTACTTTGCTGGAAGTGCCTCCCGTAGTTATTGTTACGGTTTCCTCTGTTCCTACACAAAGGAGCAAGGGAGGACACTGGAAAGAAAGGGAAGGGGAAAGGAAAGGCTACTTACCTAGCAATTAGCCAGCCTGCGAATGCGGCTGCCCTGTGCGGTCAACAGGAGCACATGCCACCAATGGTGAGCGGGAGGCTGGGTGGAGGGGAGCTGGGTCTGTCAGGCAGGACCTCGAGCCTCTTCTCTTGAGGCTCCGGGCTGCAGGTTGTGTGGCACGTGTACAGCGTGTTTGGTGCGGTTCAGCTGCAGTCGGTACTGAGAGGGTGTGCTTGGCCAAGTGGCCAGAGGCTACCCTCGTGGCTGCAACCACATGCTCCCTGGTAGCTTTGGTTCCCTTCAGTCCATCCGGAGCAGAGCTGTTCAAACCAACTTTTGATCTGTCAGTAGCTTAGAGCCTTCCTGTACCTTGAGGAAACTCTGCACATCCCACACCCTGCTGGGCACAGCCCCTCGTCTGTCCTGCCGCACCCTTGCAGCACCACCAGAGGCTACCCTCGTGGCTGCAACCACATGCTCCCTGGTAGCTTTGGTTCCCTTCAGTCCATCCGGAGCAGAGCTGTTCAAACCAACTTTTGATCTGTCAGTAGCTTAGAGCCTTCCTGTACCTTGAGGAAACTCTGCACATCCCACACCCTGCTGGGCACAGCCCCTCGTCTGTCCTGCCGCACCCTTGCAGCACCACGTAACAGTGATAATTATGGTCCAGCAATCTCACCCTCATCGAGGGTCCAGTTCCCGGTGATGATAGTTCAGTCTGTCCAGCCTATGTTTTGGATTTGATCTGACTTGCTTCTTTTCCTATTCCAGCCCTAGTTTCTTCCATTCTCTTTCCAAACTCCTCTTTCCTCTGAAAGCCTGAAAAAAAGTTAACACGAGGAAATAGATTTTTTTACCCAAGTACTGTATAGCTAAAGAATCTTTGAATACTCGTAATACTTTTAAAATTATAATCTACATTCACTTTTCTGTCATGTGCCACTGACTGACATGACTGACATGAGGACTAGAGATCCTTGACTGCCTTGAATCTGTGAACAGAGCCACCAGCCATGGTAGCGTGGCCTTCGGCAGGAGAAACAAGGTAAATTAGGTCATGCAGAGCTCCTTATTTCCACAGCTGTGCTACCTCTGTTACCACGCTGGGCTTGCTGGCTGTACCTTAGGTATTTCTGCAGAACCCTAGCCTACAGCACAGCTGTACCCTCTGTTTTTAGACTGAGCAGCTCTAGTAAAGGGCTTTATGATGTATGGCAATACTCTTAACAAACAATAGGAGAAATGAAATACTGGATGAGGAATGTTAAGCTGTATGGGGTGGCTGCCAGTCCACAGTCCTGGCCTGGAAAGCCTTTCTCCTTAATGTACTTGAAAGAAGAGGAACAGGTGGTGGTCAAGAAGACGCTCTGGAGCAGACATTGTGGGAAGTCTGACTGTTGGAACGAAAGGGAAAATCTCCAGGAAGATTTACAACTGTTTGGGTCTATGTTTGGAGTGGCTGTACAGGCAGGCTGCCACTTGCTTAAAAAAAAAAAGAATCTGAGTCATAATTTTCCATCTCCTCTGCAAGTAGTTTTGATGCATCAAAACTAATTGCACTTCTCTTTCTGTGCCTTAAACTAAAAAAAAAAAAAACAAAACAAAACCCAAACAAAAAAAAAAACACACAACACACAACAAAAAAACCAAAACAAAAAAAACCAACACCCCCTACTCAAATCCAACCCTCTCATATTTAATTGTGTATCCTGCTGTGTTAATGATCGTATGCTCTTTCTTCTTCCTTCTTCTACCTACACCAAACGTAACGGGCAGGGCCACACACGCAGAAATGCCTAGCAGCTACAGAGCGTACTGGAAGTACTCTGCTTAGGTTTTGGACCAGTTCATACAGTATTGCTATTAACTCTGGAATTATGACAAAGCTGTGTTAGAGTCAAATTGGTATCATCTGGCCTAATCACTTCCTAATTTTGCAGAGCATTCCAGGGGTTTTATATCCCATAATTTTCTTTAAGTGTATTATGAGCAGCAACATTTACGGCAATGCCAAATTGTACAGTTTTCATTTTGGCAAGCAGTCCCTGCAAGTGTTTTTGTATTGGTCCTGTGTATGTATTCATCTCTCCCTCTATTTTACCTGTAATTTATAGATAAGTGCTTAGCATTCCCTCACCACCTCTCAGGATCCAGACCGTGATGTGGGACTGTGAAAGTGCCTATACTTTTTAAGCCGATGTAGTGTCTTCGCTCCGGTTTGGTCTGTGAGTGGGAATGATGGACCCTTTTCTCTGCATCTGCCTGTGCACTTTGGCGTTATGTTTCCTAAAGGAAGAAAACCAGGTCTGAAGTTTCCTGAGGTGAGGACAGAGTTGCAAAAGCCATGCGTAATGTGGACAACTCCCTTTCGTTTCTCGGCACCGTGCTTTGCCCGGCTGTAGCTGGAGCAGCCCTGTGTGAGATGGGAAGACATTGGGATGCTCTTGAAGCTCACAGGGCAAAGAGGGGCTGTGGGGCACGACTGGGAAGTCCCGTCCCCAGTCCCAGAAGGGGCGGTGCTGGGGGTGTGAGCAGGATGCGGCAACAGCATGGGGATTGGATGCGTTAGTTGCAGCCTTGCTGCGTGAGGCTGGACAGACCGGTGTCGCCTCCCCTCAGCTATTTATTTAAAGGACAAGCTTTCTTCTCAACTGGAAAAAGCCCCACTGAAGTCTTAACTATCCTTGGGTCAAGCTAGTATGGATGAAGGGTGAAAAAGGCACTTGGAAATACTCTGATAACAGGAGCTACAGCTTCGCCTGCTGATAAGTACACATTATTTCGTGGGGCTTTTCCCCTCCTGCTGGGCGGAGATTACCCTCACAGACCTCTGTGAGAAATACGGAGGTGAAAGGATTGGTAATCATCGTTAGCTCTGCCGCTGCCCAGAATTCCTATACGCCATGTATGTAACGACTTAGAAAAAATCCCACTGAGGAGGTACAGAGAGATGTGATGTACACTGGAAATGGCGTGTCTGTGGCATGCAGCCAGCAGCAGCCATTTTACCCACATGTGCACTTTCACTTCAGCACGTGCTCTGCTGTGGATGCTTTCCTTCCCTCACCTTCAAATAAAGTCGGTGTTGACTCTGTAAGGGCAGATACCTGGGAGACAGATCCCAAAGTGCCTGGTGCTAGAAGAGAGTTTGCGTTTGGGCTTCAGCACAAAGCTTTTTGCACTTGATGTGCACCTGTGCGAAGCTGAGGGTGATGACAAGATACTACGCGAGGGGAGAGTGCAGCAATTTGCACATGGAGCTGCTCTTGCAACCAGTTGGCCTTTGGGAGGCTTGTACCTAGATAACAACAAAGCCAAATACTCTTTAAGGAAAAGTTATATACAAGTAGCTGGAAAGAAGAAGTTTACTGTGAACTTTCAGGCTTGTTTTTCATCATGCCTCTGGTACCTAAGAACGTGCACTTCAGTCTGACAGATTTTGGACCTGATACCCTTTTCCACCTAGTTCCTCAGTTACTTTGTTGGTGCCTATGCGCTGATTGTGCTTGAAATTCCAGTAACCCTGCTGGCTTTTGCATCTGTGGCTGTGCAGATGGGGGATGGTTTCTGACCTCCCCCCCCCTCCTTTTTTTTTTTTTAAAAAAAAAGTGATCCTTGAAGTGTGACATAACTCTAAAGCATTTCTGCTGTGCAAAGGAATTTGTAATTTTACTGAGCTAGGGAATACCTTGTAGAAAGGGGTCTTCCGTGTGCTGTGCTGTACCGTAACTGTTCTCAGACTCAGATTTCACTCATCTTAAAAGGTTAAGTTTCAAATTTAATCAACTAAAATTTTTGTGGTTTATTTCCGATCACTTCGGTGACTTTTCAGATTCTTTCCAAAATGCAAAACTAATGCAATCAGTATCTCTGATGATAATAACAATAATAATCTAAAATAATTCAAAAACCCCAGCATGTGCAGTCCAGAACTGAACAAACTTTATTGAATTGGTTTGATGGTTGCCTATTCATGTTTTTTGCTGCCCGGATTGTTAAGAGTTCAGTGGGTTTTGTTTTCACAAGCAGCAGGTGTCCTCCCAGACAATGCCAGAGAAATTAGTCAAATGGAGACTGGGGAGCGTTAGGAGCGGTGTACTGGGCTGGCCTGTCCCGCTTTCATCCCCTGCAGTGTCCCCCAGTTCTGCAGAGGGAAGGAGGTGGACAATGTATCGGGGCCCTTCAGCAGTTTGCAAGCTCGGGGCACGGCGGTACGATGTTTTAAGCGTTCAACAGTGAGGGTAAAAAGTAACTTGTGGGTAAAGTTAGAAATTGCGGAGCGTCAAGTTAGTGAAATAAAGCAAACGGGACTTTGGAATAAATCCATACGTTGTTGTTCCAGGAATAGAGGGAAGCCTGAAAACGAATGTGCAAGAAAAACAGCTGAAAATTAGCATGGTCATAAAAAAAGTTGAATTTAGGGCTCCAAGCATTAGTCGTTTAATCATCATGGCAACAGTGGTAGTACTGTTTGGGAAGAAAAGAGTGGAGGGAAAAAAAAGCTAAATTTTGTTACTACTGCCTGAAAGAACTAAAATGCTTTGGTCAGATAATTATTTCCCCTCCCTGGGCCCACTCCCAAAAAACAGAGATACAAAACTGCAGTTCTTCTCTCCCTACTTGTGAGATCATGCTTTTTCATAGTCGGCATCCTTTCCCAAGAAATACTTGGTTGAAAGCTGACAGTTGCCATCATGTATTCTTGTCCTGAAATTGTTGGCCATGAGATTAAAAAGTCAATGAGAAGTCATTTTAGGAACTGTAAGGTTTAGATGTAGAAAAGGAGAATGGAGAGCATGAATGCAAACTATACCAAAGGGCTGCTAGTTCTGATTGGTAAACCCATGATCCGGGTTTATTTGCTAAGGATGGAAGTATAGCGTTGTTAGAAACGTATAGCTGATTGCGTGGAAATGAAAAGGTAACTCCCCAACATCTAGCCACAACAAAAATAGGAAAAAAAATGCCGAAAAGTAATAAGGAAAAGCGGTGCGGTATAAACCAGAAACACCTCGCTCATGACCAAACGAAGGCAGGGTTCTTGGGGCACCTGGGACTTGTTCTCTGTGTGCTCGCAGGACGGCGTTACTCCTCTTTCCCCCTCGCATAGCCGAAGTGAAACCTCTGTGGGGCGGGGTGAGCTGGCTGGCTGATAAACCGTCTGTATCGGCCGGCATCTCAGACTCAAGAGCTGCGTTGGGTTTCTGCCCTGATTAAAAACCTCAAACCTCAGCCAAAACCACTCACCGTCAATTCTAAAATTAGTCCGCAAGGAAGCAGGGATATTAATTGATTGTGTGCTTTCTACCCTTCAGTAGCACCCTCTTACCTGCTAGTCTGCCCCATCCTGCAGTTCTGAGTACTCCAGTCTAATCCTTGGTCATCTCTCTCTCTGAATTATTGGGGAGCTGGGGTAGCTGCGTCTGGAAACATCTAACAACGTGTAAAGCAAGATGAGCTTTGCAGATGAGAAGCTGGATCTCGTATCAAGAAAGCATAACTTTTTCTTCCCAGTGTCTCGTTGCGGCACGTAGCCTTGTGCTCTGAGAAAACCTAAGAGGGTTTGTAGGAGTTGTCTCTCACCTCACGTCCAGTTTGCCACCACGTTTGGGATCTGCCGAGTGATGCAGCTGGAGCAGAAAACGGGAGGTGGTGGATAGCATGTGGAGTATAAAAACTAGACATGCAGGCAGCTAGAACAGGGGGCATGGCTGGTGTAAGACAAATCATCCTCCGCAAAACAGATACTGGGTCTCTTTGAACAGCCCGACCTACGCTCAGATGATAAACCTGCTGTTACAGAGAGTCACGGGCTCACCGTTGAATGCTCCAGGAGTCCTTTCCTTAGCTAATCATGTAGGGAATTAGTATGGAAGGAAGGCTGGTTTTGGCATATGTCTAAAATGCTTACGAGGGGTTTTGGTTTGCTGTGCTGGTAGAGCAGAGGGAAGGAGTAAGTCGTGCTTTCTGCTTCCCCCTGAAAAGGATGGATTTTTATCATGCATTGATAATCTGTGTTTTGTCCATATAGGTTTTACGGTCCAAGCGGTGTTTCACCTCTTCCCTTGACATTTGTTCTGCAAGCTGCAAATACACATAATTGTTTTTTTTTTTTCTGTTCATTGTGAGTTTTCCTGCATGCAATTATATCTGATTGTTGTGATAGACTCCAGTGCTTGGGCTGACATAATTCTCTCTTTTGGAGCTTGGCGCTCCTGGGGAGGCTGCAGGCGTTGGCCTGTCACCCTCCCATCTTCCCTCAGCCATGTGAGGGACACTTAACGCTTCATCTTTATTTTCTGGTCGGTTACTTTTCTGTTGCAGTTCTCAGAACTCCTCCTGACTTGTCCGTATTTGCAGATCTGGACAGATATTCTGGGGGCATGGAGTATTTTTGTTGGACCTCCCTTTCACAGGATAAAAGACCTTGATTTTCTGCTGCAAATCTGCTTTTTGCTGTTTTTCCCCCTGCCATGTCCCATTGTACTGTGCTTACTGTGGACTTTTACGTAGTACCCATTACTGTGGTATCTATATTTTGGGTTTTTTTAATATATATATTAAAAAAATAATGCGACCAGTATGGCCATCATGTAAGTGTCTTTTTCAGGGGGGTAGTTGTTTTATTTTTATTTTTATTTTTATTTTTATTTTTATTTTTATTTTTTTTTATTTTTATTTTTATTTTTTTATTATGTGTACTTTTGTTTGTGAAAGCTAAGCTGAAGAACCTCACCTAGTACACTGATATTTAACTTGCTGTCTATTGTAACATCTGTTATTTTCAACATTGCTGCTTCCTGGATTTCGCCCTCCCACTGCATGGGTTTTTTTGGATCGTTTCCCTTCACTTGTCTTAGCCTGCTTTTTTTCCAGAATGAATCTCATTTGATTATTTTCAGACTGCATTTCTATTCTCTCTAAGTCCCTGCGCATTATTTCCTTGTCCCCGTTGTTTTTGCAGTTCCTCCAAATGCAATATTTCCTGGAGATTTAAGTTAGCATGCTGTCTAGAGTCTCTTCTGGATCATTAAAGAAAATACCAAGTGAAATAGGACCTAATACAGGTCTTTGCAATATTGCACCTTCTTCCAATGTTATCCTTTGCTTTTATCATGATTTATTTGCAGCCAGTCTTCAAGTTGAGCCACAGCATTCATCTCAAAGCGCAAATCACTATCAAATGTTTACTAAAAATCAAACACATCACATCTGCTCCTTTCCCTTCAACTCCTAGTGCTGTAATGCTAGCCAGAAAAGGGGCCAGTTTCTAGCCAGTTCTGCTCTTCTGAATAGAAATCACAGTTTCATTGTCCTCAGGCTTGTAGCCTGGTTTACTTTATAGGAAGCCTCATGAATTAAAACAGCTGTGCGGCCCATTCTGATACTCAGTTTTGTGGAGAAACAGAGCTGGGGAGGAAACAAGTGGAGTTTACGCATGTGAGGGCGAGAAAGAGAGAAGAGGGATATGTGTGTGGGGAGAAGGGGAGTCACTTTTACCTGCCTGTGTAAGATATGTAACTAAGTGATGGCAGTTAGAAATATTTCTGAAGAACTGGTTGAATCCCTGAATGTTCCCGTGTTTCTAGACCATGGCTTCCCATATAGTTAAGTGTTCCACGCTGTCCTGCTTTGCTCTGCTGTGGTCTGCAATGCCATCGATATTTGAAGCTATGGCCAAACTGAAGGCGTGAGATGGCATCCGCAGCCACCTCCTAGCTGGGCACCTTGTAAAATCCATCTGCTTCAGCTGTTCGCTGGGTATCCATGACACAGAAAAACTGTAACACTTCAGGAAAGTGGTAAAAGGACCTTTCTCACTCTTAAGTGCAACAGGTAAATGGCTGGTTTGGGTAAGAAACAAAGGAATTGAGACAAACGTGAGGAGATGACAGGGACTGTAGGATAAGAAGTGAGAGCATGCTTAGCCAAGAACTCTTTCAATGGGGAATGTGAGTTATAGTCCCTGGAGATCATGCAAAAGGCATCCCATTCATGGCTTTTTGCTTTGACCTGGCCATAATAAAATCTCAAAAGTTTCTGGTGACAGTAATGCCTGCACTGCGCTGGTTAGAGGAACATTTTATACCAGTGATTTAAAAGGATTGTTAGTACCCCCTTTCAGCTGGGGCAAGCGGCTGGGAGCAGGCAGAAATAAATTTAATCGATTTTTCTAAAAAGGCTCTGCCTATATTACTGGGTCCCATACTGTCTCCTCTTGCTCTTGCCTGCATCCCCTCTTTCCCCCATGGCTTTTGCTGCCTGCTGGCAGCCCAGCCTGGACCACCACCCATGACGGGGAGGATGGCACGTGGCAGCGTTTCAGCCTGGGTTTTGATACCTGGAGTGTCGGGTCCCTGGTGGAGAGTGGGGTGGGGCTAGGGAAAAGCTTAGGCTTTGTGCTGGTGAAGAAGTACGAGTTGGCCTCCAGGTGAAAAGTGTGTCTGTCCAAAACGTGGGGAAGGGGGGTAGGGGTGTGGTTTTGTTTTGTTTTTGGTTTTTTTTTGCTAGAAGTGCAGCTTGAGCAATTAACGCAAATATTGCTATTGAGGCTTCTGATCTAAGCTTTTAAAATTATTCCTAGTATGTTCAGTACTGTTCAGACATCAGAG
This sequence comes from Fulmarus glacialis, assembly GCF_000690835.1. Taxonomy (NCBI): domain Eukaryota; kingdom Metazoa; phylum Chordata; class Aves; order Procellariiformes; family Procellariidae; genus Fulmarus; species Fulmarus glacialis. The sequence continues at coordinate 11,410 of NW_009209841.1, forward strand.
GAATTGAATCTAGGAAGACGCTACGAAGAGATGTTAGAAGCTGTTTTTTAATAACCTTACAAATTTTCATATATTGTACTGACAGCGTATGCCTTCAGCATTGTGGCAACTGCAGGCCTAGATACACCTCAGAAACGCCTTCATCGTTTTCCTACTCTGTGCTACATTTTCCACCTGGAAAATCCCTTTTTCTTTGATGGCTGCACTGAAGCAAGAGGGCTAAAAGGACTGTAGCCACCTCTAGGTTTGCAGTCCCAGGCTTTATACCGGTGGTTATTGGGGCACATGGGTCTGTGGTCTGTCTCTGTCTCTCTGCTTCCTCCTCTTCCACCCACCCCCCCAGTGCAGACCTAAACTGGACAGTCCAGCCCTAAGGACCAAGCCCAGACCTAACCCCTGCCACCTCACAGTCTGTTCGACTTTGTCCTCTTTGCTGAAACAGCACGGTATGTAGATTCTGGCCAAATCAGAAAGCAATCAAGGAGTGTCTGAGGTACGTAGAGCAACCTGGGACTCGTAGGCGTCTGCCGATGCGCCGCTTCATCACGGCTGCGCAGGTGGACCAAGGACTGGCTGGAGCCTCCTGGCTCCGCAGCCCCCGAGAGCGGGGCTGGCGGTGGTCCCCCACTTCCCTCCTCTGCCTGCTCTGCTCAGCCTAGCCAGTAGGTCGGTTCAGTCTCTGCCGAGTACTGCTACGACCGAATGATTTGGTTTTGCTTTGCTTTATTATTTACTACAATGATCAAAGGAGCCACTCCTTGTGATCGTAAAGAGAAGCCTTAAAATCTTATTTAAGAGCACGGATATTTTGGGCTTTGACAGATGTGCTTTGAAAATAACACAGATGTGCAGTGTCGGATTTCACCGCTGCATGCAGTGTCTTTGTTTTAAACTGTAAATTTGGCTAGTAGCGCTGGGCATGTGCTTTCCCAAAGCCTTGCCCCCTGCAACACAGGAAAAACAAGTTTCTGGGTTGTGAGGTTTTTTTTCCCCCTGAATTTACCCGCTTAGAGAGTTTGAAAGGAAAATTATCTTAGCAGAGTGAGCACGCAACCCTGCAAGACTGCAAATCTATGGGTTATTTTTAACCTAATTACCTCAAATTAAACAAAAGCTTAAGAATTTTTTGCTTGAATTGAAGGCAAGGCTAAGTAGACTTTTATTTGCAGTGAAACTCCAGCCGAAGACATGCTTCTTCCGTTGCGCCATGCAGAATAATGCCTGTGGCATTGCACTGCACTAACGAACAGCGCTTGATTTTCTGAAGCGCTCGTTTTTATGAGTTGATGCAAGAGGATATGCAGCTCTAGAGCAGTTCACTCCTTTCCCATTCTCACCCCTCCTATGGATGCGGTGATCGCTTTGGACCGGTGACGTTTTAGATGGAGCATGGTCTCCTTACACTTGCCTGGCAGTGGCTCATTAACTGCATGTTAATTGAAACTGAAAGTTTGTCAGATGGTTCAATTCAGTTACATGTTAAATGGATTCAGTGCAGTAAGCATTACTGCTGTGATGAAAATCTCTGTGGAATTGATTTGTGAACTGATTTGGAGAGATTCAACGGCTTCATCAGCCGATCGGCTGGGAGATCGGCATCGGGAGAGCGGGCAGAGGTAGCCATGCTCCCAGCAAAACAAATCCTACTCTTCTCTTTCCCCCTAAACAGCTTTAATTACTGCCCAGTATGTTCCCTTTCCAGGACATGTGTTAGGTAGATAAATTCACTCTGGAAAGCTGAGAAGCAAAGAAAAAAAAGGGAAGAATCAAAAGTCTGGTTTGAATTCTGTAGTCTAAATGGCTGGAAATGTTGAATTCCTTATCTCTTAGTGGATCGAGCAGTCATAAAATTTTCCTAAAGTTCCTAAACTAAAAGTATGTTAAAAAAAAAATGTATCTGCTTTAAATTAATGGATGGAAAAATTCAGAATTTGCATCTTCCATAACTCATCTTTTATACTTGGCCACTGCAAAAGTCCCTCTTAAGTGAGCAATTTATTCTGTATGCTGTACCTGCTTATATGCTTGGTTTCCGTGTGGAGCCAATTTTTATTGCTGAGTTATAAGCCCTTTCAAAATTGGGGCTTGTAATGGAAGCGCTGACAGACTTTTAACTAGGTCAGTCTTATCTGGCTCCATTATCTTAGCTTTTGTTAAAGCATTACATGGTTGCGTATTTGTTTATTTTGCTCGCAGTCCCAGAATTTTAACGTGGGTATATTATTGAATTGTTCTTTCTTCAAAATGTCATGAACGTGGCAGCATTAGAGAGTTTATCCCGACTTCGCAGTCATCTTTAAAAGTAAATTGAACTGTTGTGTCTTATTTCAAGATTTTTTTGCTTATATAGTACATTTAGTCTGTAGCATGTCATTACAGTGCTAATACCAAAGTTTGCTTTTTCTCCTGCTATCTTACTCTAATCTTGAATTTTGCTCTGTCTTTTGGGCTCCTTTCTGCATAAAATGACAATAATGTTTTTTTGTTTGTCCCATTCAGGTGAAAAGCCATGCCACTGCAACTTTTCTGAAGAGGAAACCCCAATGGTAACATCTCAGTTGGATGAACTCCCGAAGCTGGGAAGCTGCAACACCAGAGAAAACGAGGCCAGGGAATCTAAACCAGAGATTCCTGCCCCGGTGTCAGCACTGGAGAGTGTCATCAAGGAGCCCTTTTCGAAATACCAAGATCTAAAAGGTTCTGCAGACATAAAGATGCCAGCATTTCACCACAGTCAAGGGCTTCCTTGCTCCAGTCGCATTGCTAGCTTTGCTTTGGGTGTGGGCCAGACATCTTCAAACATGGTCATGGACTTGAAAACGTCACTTGAAGTGCAGGCTAGTCGTGCTAGAGAAAATTTGCTAGACCTAAACAGGGAACATCCTCTGATAGAAAAAGGTGCTGAAGCTCAAGAGGTAGCTCCACTCGATTTGAGTGAAAAATCAACAAGGGATAATTCATGCAATAAAAATCTGAATACATCCTTGCAGGCTGCTTTAATTGTCTACCCGTGTCCTTTCTGCAGTCACAAGACCTACTACCCTGAAGTCCTGTGGATGCACAAAAGAATTTTGCACAAAATCAGCTGTAACTCGATGGTCCCCCCTTGGGTTCAACAGAACGGATTCAAGAGTATTAAAAACAACCTGGTCTTTCTGGCGAGGAGTGGGCGTACTGGCCCCCCTCCTGTTCTTGGTGGTAAGGAATGCCAGCCTTTGCCCGTTGCCAGATTTACGCGCACTCAAGTGCCAAGTGCATTGCCAGGGTCCAAAAGCAGCTCTCTTTCTGTCGGGATGACTGCGAAGTCCGGGAGTACGCATCAGTCAAAGGATGGTCATGCCTTTGGACACTGTGGTCCACGCTTATCAGGTCTGGATGGGTACAGACAGCCCAAGTTAAACCATTCCCAGGAGCAATACAGCATAGCAGCACAACAAAAAAGTAAATATGAAGCAAATTCCAAACTTGTGCAAATGGGAGCCTATAGCAGAAGCGTAACGCCTACTCAGACGGTCATATCCAGGCCTAGCACACAGCCCACCAACAGTAAGCAAGTGGAAAAGTACGTGGTTCCCCAGGGAAGTAGTAGTTTTGCCCCTCCAGGTAAGCACTGTGTGTCCGACTCCATGAAGGCCAAATTCAACCCACCGCCGCAGTATCATCCTCTGTGTAAAAGCGAGCAGTACACTAAACACGAAGAGCCATTGGTGCCTCAGAGGGAGTCTCACGTGAAGGCTGGGAATGAGATGAGGACATTGGCAAACTGCACAGCGGTAGCACGAGTGAGTCCACTGCTGCAGCCCCAGCCTAGCGCCGTGGGAGGTTCTCCGGCTTTACACTCCAGCAAACAGGATCCAGGATCAGACGGGCATGAGAAACGTTTGGACATTTTAAATATCTTTAAAACATACATTCCAAAGGACCTTGCTTCGTTGTACCAAACCTGCGGTGCCAACAGCCCTGTCCTGGATCACGCAGGTAAGATTTTCATGCGCCCTTCCATAGCTGAGGATGCGGCTTGCTTGTTCCTGCTTCATTTGGAGCCACGACACGCTGTTTCACAGTTTCTTCCTTCTCTCCCGTTAACAGTTGGGATTACAAGTTCATTGTTTTTATCATTTCTGGATAGGCTTGAATAGGTTTGTTTACTGATCTCTAACATTGCAGCATCCCCCCTCGTGCACTGTATGAAATTTCTGTCTCAGGTTAAATGTATCTGGTTCCACCTGGAGTATTCTTGTTCCTTTGTCCCCTCGCTTCAAGCAGGCTAAAGTTACGCAGATGTGCTGTCACATGAAGATCCCCCTGATATGCTGATGCTGGCACACATCATAATCTTTTTGCTTCAGGCAAAATAAACATCCTCTGGGGCTTATCTGTGATGTTATTTTGGAGGTTTTGTTCAATTTTGTCTGCAAACAGCAGCAGAGAGAGATAATTACTTGTCAGTGTCCTTTGTCTTTCTTGACAAAAGTCTTAAGATCTGCCTTGTCCATATCAAAGACTGTTATCATATTTTTCGAATTATTCTTTTGATCTGTTTGTAAGTTTATAATTAAAAAGAGGTAGGGCCGAATATGTGCTCACTAATTCACGTAAGCAGGAAAGGCAGTTGTGCAAATAGCCAGTTTAAAAGTTCAGGGACTAAAAAAGTATCAGAGCTCTCCTGTCTCTTGCCAGTCAACTGCCATGTAAAAAGAAGGGGGGAAAAATAAAAAAGAAACCTTTGTACTTGCATTTGAAACCATACTCTTCTGACTATCTGCCAGAATTAGTTTGTCTCAGTGGAAACTGAAAATCACGCTGATTTATTACTCTTGAGATGGGGGTCTGTGTGTAGGGGGGGAGAATGGGAGCCGTAGTCCCAGCTCTCACCATTAGTAAACCATCCCATTTTTTGATATGCTTCTTCTCTTAGTAGAAGTTGTGCAAGAACTGAATTCCACATGGAAAGAGCATGTGTTCCAGACCTGTGTTCTAGTGCCCTCACCTGACATAATGCTCTCTGTTTTGTCAAAAGCATGTGTGAAATGGAGCTTGTGACCCCATTTTGCGAGTGGGACGAAACGCAGGACATTTGGAAGCTGGTAGTCTAAGGACAGCTGTGGTCTAGTGCCCAGAAGGTGTGTGCAAGTTGACCGCTCTGGCAGCTGTGAGGCAAGGAAGGAGCCATAGTATTTGGTCAGGTCTTGGTGGAGGGCCTTTTGGAGAAGACAGGAAGGCAAAATCTATCTGAAATAGTCCATGAGGTGCACCTTTCAGCCACTCCATTGTCAGTTTTGCTCAATCGTTTAAAAAGTAATGCTGCGTAGGAGCCGACTGTTATTTATTACTTTTTGAGTAGATAATTTCACAGGTGGTTAGAGGCTGCATGATGATTGCAACTAACATCAGGCTCCTGGTTTTTGTTAAGGAAGCAGAGGAGGACATGCTCAGTTTCTAAAACTGCGGGGCCAGTGTTCCTGTTTTTGTCCAGCCGACTTTGCTTTTGCCATCCCAGTGCCTAGGAATGTTGTTTAAAGTTTCTCCCTGCCTGCTTAGTACTCTAAATACCAGTTAATTGTTCTACCATCAACTTGGGGTACCTCCACGTGGGTGCCCTCCTTGATGTTATTTAATACTACGTTGTGTTAACCTGCTCAGAGAAATCTTACTGATCCAGTGAGCTCCCAGGGGGATGGAGAGAAACAGTAAAAGCCAGGAACTAGAAGCTGACTTAGTGAATGCAGGCACCTGAAAAACCATGAGGACCGTTGGGGCACAGTAAAGTAGGGGCAGGGTTTCCAAGGAGGTCTCTATTTATCTGCTTTTTAAAAGAGGGTTTTTACTGCCAAAATGTTTTTGCTGGGCAGTGATTTCCAGAGACACTTTAACTGGGAGTTATTTAATGCCCATCTCTGCTTTGAAATCTCTTTTTTCATTCCAAGTGTTTTACAGCAATCAAGTTTTCAGAATTTGAAACTTCATTTTTTATGTAGCTTGTATTTATTTTATATACAATCTCCAGGTTGTTGATGGTTCTCCAAACCAATTGGCATGATGGCTGTTTTTCATAGCACTAAAATAAAAAGCTGCTGCAGGCAAAAGGAACAAGATCCTACCGACTGCGAATAGAGGAGGGTAAATGAACCTTGTCTGAAATAACACAGGGCCTAGACTGAGCCCTCTGAGTCAAGTATGCATCATACAATTAAGTCTTATTATGGCAATGTGAATATGGCAATTGTGACATAAACAACAACCAAAAATCCCACTGAGGTATACTGTTTGCCTCGTGGGTTTTCTCCCAATTGAATGTTCCCGATAGGCTTTACTTGGATGTTTGGTATGCTACCTCATGTTGGATCATAGTAGAATATTTTAGTGTGTGGTATGGCAGTGTTCAACTTCCCTTAGAGTGACTGGATTTATTTCTGGGATCCTCTCTTTTACATTTGTGTCTATTCCAGTGTGCCCTTGGAAAAGAGAGTTGTTTTACGTACTGTTGTGATACAGCTGCAAACACAAAGCTTGCTGTGCTTAGGCTAGGTTTGTTTCATGCTGCCCAATCTTCCCAAACGCTTGTAGAGAGAATCTTATTGTTATATTTAATAGTGGTTATTTATTTTATTCATGATATTTACATGAATCGCCATATTAGGAAAGGATGGGTTATGGCAGCAGATGCACTCTTATTGAGACCAGCTTTAAGCATCGGTGTCGCAGGAGCTCCCATTCAGATAGTCATGTTCATTTACCTTAATTTGCTAACACCTGTAGTCATCCACCCTCTTTTGTTCATGTATAGGATAACCTGAGTGATGACTCATAGGGGTATTGCCTTGCGGCAGTGATGCCCATAGCTCAAAGCTCTGAACTATCAAAAGCCTTATGGTGCTCCTTAGGAAATGCAACAATGGCAAATATACCTGGAAGGAATCCATTTTTTCCACCTTTTTTTAAAATAACTATGATAAAGTGAGTGCCAGGGAGGGGTTAGATGAAAGTCCTAACCTCGTCACCTTCGGCGTTTGTACAGGGTACGTTGGCTTACAACAGCATCCTCAAACTGCCTCATGCACGACACAAGTGGGAGCAGTGTTTCCATGAAGGCTGTTGGATCGGGCCCATAGTGGCTGCTGAGACGAGCATATTCACCTTTCACAGAGCGAGACTTGGGATATATCCAGAGGTGGCAGAAAACCACCTGAGGAACCCAGGTCTCCCAAGCTCCACGGGAGCCGCTCTGCCGATAGCAGAGCCCTGCCCTGCCTGTCCCCGCCTGTCTGGCCAGCCATCTGGCAAAGGCCACGTCTGCTGCCTCAACACAGCTCAGCTTTGCTTTCAAGCTTGCAGCTGTAGTTCTGGCCAAGGAGGGGAAAATGCTAGTAACAGACAAGAAAATCTGCTTTAATCTTGACTGCCTTACAAGGCAAATGTGTCTCATTATAGTACGGTGAAGCTCTCATTGATTTTTATGTGATTTGGGGGGGGATTGGAGGGGTTTTTTTTTGGGGGGGAGGGGTTATACGTGATCTGGATTTGCCCCTGAATCATGATCTTGTATTTGACTGCCAGGAACTTAATTGTTGGGAGTGAGTGTATTCAGCTACATTATACAGACTGTGCTGCCATCTGCAGGAGGTGCTATTATAAAAAGAGAAAACAATTTGTGAGTGGGGTGGTTTTTCTGCAGCCAGCCATTTCTTTTCAATATATGCTGTGGTAAAAACCATCGCAGGACACTTGGTGCCATACCAGCAGAGGAAATGGCAGCCTGTCTTCTTTTCCATACGTTTTCTGGTACAGCACGAGAAAATACAGTGTATTTCGGATGAGCCCTCTGGCATCCTGCAGTTGATGTTTCAACTGGGGGGGAGGGGGTTGTTGCCACTTATTTGTTCACAATTTTATTCTTTTTAAATGCTGTGATGGTCGGGCAAAAAATGAAAGAAGAGCTAAAACTTCACTTGCGCTGACAATCCCCTGAGAATTTCTTTAAAAGCCAAAATACTCCAGTGGCAAATGGAAACATCAACTCTTCCCTTCCGAGGAGAGTGTTTTACCAAAATAGAAAAGATGATGTTCAAACATATTTTTGTTTTTTAATAATAAAAAAGCCCAATAAAAGTCAAATGTGTCTTTTTTGATCAGCAGCAAAAAGACAAAGACCAGCCCTTTAAGTCAGATGCTGTAAACTGACCTTTGGAGAAAAAGGAGAGGTTTGAGCGGTTTTCCACAAATGCTAATGGCCTAGAAAACATGTTTACCCAGGGCTGGGGGAAGGCTGCTGCGCTGCAACCAGCTCAAAATGTCCGGAATGACACTTTCATTCACAGATGTCTTTCGTCTGTGCCTCAGAGGTCCGGGGTCAAAGCAGCACCGGCAGGCAGGTAGGCAGGGGCGAAAGGTTTGATCAGTCTGTGATGGCTCCGCTCGCTCTGCATTTGTCTCTGAGGTATTGCTGCCCGGGGGGGACAGTCGGGCTCTGGTCCTACTCACTTCCTATTATCCATGTGACTTGTCTCCGCCACGCTGGAGTCACTTTGATTTGCCTGATGTACTGCTTGACAAAGCTGGGTGATGGCTGAGAAGTGGATCCAGCTGCTCTGAAAAGCGCACACCTGACATGCCAGTCCTGGTGCGGGCACATCATGGGGAGCATTTTTTAATTCAATGTAATTTATGCATTCTTGCAGTCCTGTGTGTGCCTGGCCTGTCAGCCAGTGCCTAGATGAAGGCTGACAGTTGTCATCCAGGGCCTGAAGGTAGCCTCACATAATGACACATTAGACATACTAATGATGTTTTCTTCTGGCATAATGTTTTCTTCTCAACTTTCCTCTCTGCTCTCCCCCTCCACCCCCTCCTCCCTCCCTCCCTCCCGACTACAGGGATGCTCAGGACACAAACACGCCAAGGAGACTGCGTCTGCAGAGAATGTGGAAAATGCTTTACCCAACCCAGTCACCTCAGGACTCATCAGAGGTCCCACGCAGGTACCTTTTCACACTTGCTCTTGCTTTCTCCCTTTCCTGCTTGCCTGCTTTCGGATCCAGCTAACGAAATGCCAAGAATTACGTTTCACATACCATGTTAACCTAAGTAATTCCAGTACCTAAATCTAAGAGACAGGTTTTTTTATTTTTACGACTGTTGCTCTTGTTCTCTGGATATTGCTTACCTGATCCCCGCCCGAACTCCATAAAACCGCAATGCATTTAAGATAAGTCTTTGCAAATCTTTTATTTTAATTAGAGAGTAGGGGATGCAGAAATGAATATGCTAATGAATTCTGTTGCCACCAGCACAAACTGAAATCAAAGTACCCCTTTCAGCACAACATAAGGCTTTGTTTTGCCTCATCGTTGCTGTTGACAGGAACATTTTTGCAGGAAACAAGATTTTTCTGCAGACTGGTCAGCCCTAAAATGGGAAATCCCTACCAGCCATTTTTAACCTGGCGTGGTCTGTGGTTGAGGCTGTAGGAGGCTAAAGCCACCGGTGTCGGGAGACCTCCTGAGCATTGCACGAGACAGTGAGACGAGCTGGTTTCTCCTGAAAAGTGTGAATGATGCATACATAAGCCAGTCTGATCCAAAATGACAGAGGCCAAATGGTAAGTAATGCAAGAAGAGAGTCCCTTTACACATACACTGATAATTAATGTTGTCAGTGATTGCTTTCTTCAGCGCCGAAGTCTGAATTAAAAAGGGCAGTGGCCCTAGGCTGCCATTAGCACACTCTCTTACAGTAAGTGTTACGGTAAATTGGTATTTTCCGGCCACAGGCTAGTAGCTGGTGTCTTTTTTTGAACATGGTTAATCTGTAACGGTCTCAAATAATGTACACACACTAACGAAGCTTGAATGTTCATCTGTTAACAAGCCCCCTTGTTCCCACAGTGGTATTTGAGTCTAATGGACTCCGAGGTACTGAAGTTCACACCACCTCCGCAGATGCCCCAAAACAAGTATGTTTTACAATTAATTGGATGTTCAGTTTTTAATGTGGTAGCTGGGAAAAAGTTGCACAGTGATACTCATCACTAAAGTGCTGACTGTTTTATAACATGTATAAATAATAACGGTGTTGCTTGATTTTTAGCTTTTAAATTTTTTAAGCATTTTATCAAAGTCTGTTACATAGAGAGTCAGTTAATTGTAGAGCAGGTAGTTAGTGTTTAAATAAACATGTTACTGACTTACTGAGGAGTGGGTGGGATAAGTAACTCTGTAATGCGCAGTGATATGTAATAGTGAGACAGTACATGAAGAATTCCTAGAAATAATTTGCTTTTACAACTAACACATTTTCTGCTGCAACAATACAATTAACGCTTAGTCTGTACTTTTCTGAAGAGTACTCGTACCCTGATACACAATATCTGGCCTTTGAAAGGCTCTCATCCTCCCGTTTCTGTGGACTCTGTGTGGCGGTGTGCTTTCCTGTTTCTAGTATACAGTTTCCTGTCTTAACAAACACTTCTCAGCGCTCTGAATTATACGTGACAAAGCTGTTACATAGAAAACCATTAAACTGAATTTGTTTTGTGTATCTTGCGTCTTTGGAGACCAGTATCATAACCTGGACCTTCCCACTTCATCTTCCAGCTTGGCAGGTGGGTTTCAGGGTACACCTTCTCATGGGCAGTTTTCTTTCATTGTGAAACTGCCTCCAGCATCACTCACTTTTTCTTTCATCCATGTTTTTAGTTTAATTTTGACTACAGCACTTTTCCTGTCCTCTTGTCTCTTACTAAACGATTGCAGATGGTTTCGGCCATGTTTAGGGAATGCATCTCCCTGCTAGTCCCGCCTTCGTGAAGTTTAGGAGTTGGTTTCTACATCCTCACCGGGCACCACGATGTTGCGTAGTTCATGCGCTGCACCCTTCATGGAGACTCTGAGCACCTTCTCTGTTGCACTTGCATCTTTCTGGCCCAAAGGCTACGTGGGGAACCCAGCCGCTGCCACAAGAGTATCTGAGTTGCCGTCAGGCCATAGGAGTGGCCAACAACTCTCCTCATAAAGTTTTTAAGCACTCAATAGTTGTTGTTGTGGGCAGTGTTTGCTTTGGTTTTGTGGGACAGTAGCAGCAAAGTTATGCTATGGTTGGAGAACTAGATGAAAGTGCTCTCCTTATGATGCTTATCTAATAAAATCGTGCAAGGACGTACCTCTCAGTAGAATTATGTGACAGAATAAATCACTGCAGCTCTGCAAACGAGCTCAACTAGTCTTTGGTTCTCATTGGTTTAGTAATGTAGGTTTAGTAAACCTAAGCATCTTTAAAATGCTCTTTAATCTTTTCATGCTCATGGTTTTATCTCATGTGTAGCTGAGATCGGATTCTGAAGGCATCCGGGCTTTTTTCCTCTAAAAGACAATGTAAGGTCAAAGTTGGAAATACATTTCCAAAAAATTCTGAAGTGGCCATATCTATCCAAAACGAGATGTGGCAGCTCAGTCCACATCTGGACTCTTTGTAATTTGGGTTATATTACTGCACAATAAATTTACTCATAATCTTGTCTTTGTAAACTACTGCCATGCCATAATTTATTGACTAGCTTCTTCCATGGCAAATGTAGTTTGCTCTTGCAGTCTCAGTCCGTGTCAATCTGTCTTCAAAGTATTTGATTAAATTACAGCATCTCTTGATACAGTAGAATACTGAGTAGGGCTTAGCTTCATGAATCGCTTCATCTCTTGCTACTCAGTATTTCTTTCACAGAAGCCGCGGTATGATCACTTCTCCAGGAGATAGTTCCCTTTCTTTTGTCGTTTGCTCCTCGGTATCAGCCTTTGTCTCAGTTTGTCAGCGCCTGTGTTGGTTAGGATTATTCAGTTGTCTGCCGTTTTGCTTGTTCTCATCATGAGCAGGCTTTGCGCTCCCCCAGAAGGCTCCACCTGCACAGTCCCTGGGCGTTAGGGAGGGAATACGCTCATTCCTACCTGCAGCTGCAGGGCCCTTTAGAAGCACAGAAATGAGCTCGCACCGAGAACAATGCCTGCAGCATTCTGGTAACGTTATGATTTCCCACTTTAAACATTGTCACTCTGTGTCTTCATTTCATTTCTTAATTGGGGACAGATCTATTCATGAAAGTTTATGGTGTAAAGTCAGTTCAAGTTACAGAAGTGCCGTGCACATGCTCCAAGAAACAATAGTTACCATGTACAGTAGCTTGAGAATGAAAGGGTTTTTTTTTTCTGTTAAGTGAAAATGATTTACTTTACATAATGTTTCCTCCTTACAGGTAAAATACCTTCCCCTGAGTAGTCTGCTAAAGAGTGAAAATACTAACATTAGTATTTCACAGTTCCCCCATTCCCTTCAGTAGTCAACCAGAAGATCATCTCTAAACGTTTCCTTTATGAAAGAATGTTTGTTAGTGCTTTTAAAGTCCCCCAGCATAGTAGCTTACAACAGTGCTACATTGTATAGCAGTTTTCTCAGAGAACAATTTTAATTCCGCAAGTTAAAAATAGGGTCTACAGCCAGCTAAAAATGAGCCAGCTAAATCTATATTTAGGTGTCTAAATAAGAAACCTACTTTAGGGTAATGAACCACCAACAGGAGATACAGGTGTTCAGCACCACTGAAAAGTAGGCCACCTATAGGGGCTTGTAAAGAAGACCATACACACGCAGTTTTGATAATATTAGCACTGGGCTGTATTTCATGCTTTGTTATCAGCACCAACGAAATACAAACAAAACGTAGGAAATAAGATGTTCATTTCCTTCATAACATTATTTACTGTAGTTTCTTACTTCTACCTGAATGCTTTAAAAACAAAGAAAGAAGGACATTTTTACATCAAATGAATTTCCTGTGAACTCTGGAAAATTTCCTGCTCTTCTTTTGTCTAAAGGACAAAAAATGCTCATTACATTACCCGAGTCAATACAATCTGTGCAAAGTCACGTAGATTCTCTTGAAATGCTGCCATATTAAACATACTGAATATTCTGAATATTTTTATAAATGCTAAATATCCCAATATATCCATAATTAAGCTTGCTTATCCACAATGAATATGTAGCTTAATTTGGAATACACTAAGCAGCATCCAAAGACCTGATTTAGTAGGCATGAATTCGGGGAGTGCACTCCAATTGCTTATACATGGTAAGACAAAAGTTGTCTCCTTCAGAAGAATCCCTGCGACCGTGTGTATCTCGAGGCTGCTGCAGTTCTTAAAGCAAAGCTCTCCTAAAGCATGGGGTCATTTCAGAGGCACTGCCTGATGCTGCAACATTGCAGCCAGAATCCCAATTCCCAAGTGCATTCAGTGGCACAGGAGTCAGTCTCTAGCCTGCTTTTGCAAAATGGTGACAGCTGTGGTAGCAATTTCTAATACGTATGCCTTGCGTTTAACTTCTGCTGCTGTGTTTTTAAAAACATACAAAAACTTGGCCCGCTTTAGGAATATAGTTTATCCTCTATCAGTGCTGTGTCAAACAATATGCTCTAAAAATTCTAAGGGGCAAGTAATTGTTCAAAAGGCATGATTTACTGGTTAGCAGCGAGGAAGAGTTCTGTCTAATTGAGAGTATACATACGTGAAGCATATTTGCAGTGCTGGAGCCAGAGACACCGAGTTCTCTGTCTTTGTGTGAGTTGAAACAAGCAAAACCCTCAAAACTCTAACCTTTGCCCTCTCTGGAAAAACACCCTTTTACTCACAGAAAATCAATTAAAAGCTACAGCCCAGAAAAAAAAATGAACTGTTGGTATCATGTATACCTCTGTCTGAAGCTTTCCCCATGCCAGAAGGCAGTGATGGTCCTTTTCTGTGAAGGAGCTGTGGACACCACAGTTCTTGGGCCTCATTCACTGGAAAGAGAGGTGCGCAGCAGGTCCTGTGTGACAGGGGTAAACCACCTTCATTAAGGAGTCCATAAGCCTTCATTTTCTCCACTGTAAGTATTTTAAAATATTTCTTGCAGTGTTCAGTACTTGAGATAGCATAAATGCGAATAGTCAGAATTTTGGGGGATAGACAGATTGTAAAGAACCATCAGGAAAACTACTAGAGAGAGAGAGAGAGAGGGAAAGGCTGCGACCATCTGTTACCTCTGATGTTTTTATAGTCCAGGAACACTACAGCCCTGCTTGTCCTAAAGCAACTTTGGGGAGAAGGAGAGGAGCAAAAAAAAAAAAAAAAAGCCAGGATGAAAAAGTTACTTAAACCATTGGTTTCTGAGTTTGGTTGGGTTTTTTTTTCGCATTTGAAATTTTAGCACTGTCTGTTAGAAGTCCCTATTTATGACATTTGTTCATATGAAATGTCTTGCCCCAGTTCCTTGCAAAGTTTCTGCTAAAGATCATGATTAATAGTTCAGTCCTCATTATTGCAAATGTTATTTTTAAATAGTTATTCTGAGAACAAGAATTCCATTAATCAAAATAATAGATAATGAACAAATAAATGGCAACCTAATTTGTCTCGTTCATACATATGGAGATTATAACGCAAACAATCAAGGAATCATGGAGGCTGCTGTACCGGCATCTGAGTAATATGCATGTACTGTATGTCCGTTAGTTTATGAGTGCTATGGGCAGAATTAGCAGCTGTAGTTCTTGTCCCAACACTTTCCCCTTGCCAGCAAACTGGAGCGGTATCTGTGCTCCAAACCGATCATTGCAATTTATTTCAATGTCACACGATAATCTGTCTCCAATATATTAACATGCACACAAACTGATTTTTTTCCTGTTAACTAGTGAAAAGCCCAAGAAGTTGCTATGAAAGCAGCTTTTGGCATGGAAGCTATAGGTTTCACTTAAAAAAAGATCTGCTATTTTTCCCCTTTAAAATGCTGAAAGTGAAGAAAGCCTACTTTTTAAAATGGTAAACATTTAACTTCAGGAAGAATTCAATCCAGCTATGTATCAGCTGGTTCAAAATCTGCCTGCCCCCTCGGGCCGGTGCGAGTACAGGGGGGTGGGTGAGCCACAGGGTGGGTTTGGCACGCGTGAAGCTCAGGTGCTCTTCCCCAGTGAAACTGGGAGTACGGCCGTGCATCAGAGGGGTCCGGCCACCCACCACCCACCGCAGGGAACGCCTCTGCCGCCCAGCACCCTGCAGGCTATCCATCCCAAAAAAGCACCCCTAATTACACCCCTTTTTTCAGTTCTTACCCAGGGAAACTGGGACAAGGTGCTTGCCATCCCCTCCCCTCCCTCCCTCCTTCCCTCCCTCCTCCCCCGGCTCAGTGAAACCCTGCCGCGCTCCCCCATGTATGTAGAGCCGGTTCGATACGAGACGTTTTAATGATGAATGCCTCCTCCTGGAATTGTGGCTCTGTCTCTCAGGCATGATGCAGCCGCGCAAAAATGTAAAGCATCTTTCTTGGTTTACTGCAGGAAATTCAGCATCCAACTAAGGAAGTTTTATCACATCTCTCATTCAGTTACTGTTTCCTACATTTCAAATATACTGCCATCTGTACAGCAGCTTTTTTTTTCTTTAATTTTGTTGCAAATCTTTCCGACTTAAACCAAACTTTGACTGGTAAATGTCATGAATCTCGAGCCAGGTTTAATTAGGAATTTTCTAAATCTATTAACAAAAGAGATGCACTTAATACATTATGTCAACCAGAGCTGGGCTTTCTTTAGCTATTTCGAGGGCTGCCATAGGCACAGCTTGAAACTTGCTTGGATTTTACATGGGTGCCGTATTTTATGTTGCATTAATTTAAAATGGTCTGTTTCACTTCATCAAGACTTTAGCTTAAGGATAATGCATTTATGTAAGATTAATCTTGCCATGTTGTTTTAGGATCAGGATTGTAAACTGCATTGTTCCAACAGTGATGTTCTAAATGTCATTTTAAAGCTTTTCTTGGGAGCTGCAGGCTCCCACTTATTCATGATGTTATCTTTAATTTCACTTGATTTTAGAATATCCCTGCTATTTTTCTCAACATGGTAATTATTCATGAAAATTGGCTAAAAAAATAGAAGGAAGATGACGGGGGCGGGGGGGAAAGCTGCCTTAGCATTTGACAGACCTGCGCAAGAATTCAGTTTTCCTTCTTTTAGCTAGCTGCCTCTGTGACCTCAAACTTCAGCCTTTTTAAAATGCTGATCTACTTATGAATCCCTCTCGGCTAGCTCAAAATTCTGCTTTTTGGAGGCCTCTTCTTCCCCTCCTTGTTCTCAGCCTTCTCTGAACTGCTCCATCGGACGCTATTGCTTGCTCTTCTAGTCCGTCGGGGACTTTATATGGGCCTGACACACTTTGTCTTGCTGGAGATGATTAAAAACACCCAAAAAAGCTTCTGATGCGGCGGGCCAAAGTGAATGTACGTGGTGCAAATAAAGGGTAACGAACACCAGCAGGGCTTGCTGGAGGGTTGCGCGTGGGAGCAGAGGCGAGAATGAGCTTTTCCCTGTGTCGTCCTTCTTGCAGGGGAGAGACCACGGCGGTGCGGAGGTCGCCCACACGCTGCCTCTCCGGAAGGGAACCTAGAGCCCAGGCGGAGGAGCCCCCGCGCCAGCGGCCCCC
>NW_009209842.1:0-11768 GCF_000690835.1 Fulmarus glacialis
TTTTATCCCCTTCCCCCTTCGAACCTAGTAGATAGTGGGAGTACTTACCTCTATGGTTTTTTTGCAAGATTAATATAACTACTGAGAAAGACCCACATAAAACAATTCTACTTCATCAGTTTTTACATTTTTGCTGAGTGTGATGAGGTCTAATACTCACCTCGGTGGCATTTCTGCTTTGGTCTGTAACATAAAGCCTTCAGGGTGCTGTCACCAGGCTTTTCTTTCCTATCTCCACATGGCCACCAGCAGCATTAACTACAGAACCTCTTGGAGCTCCTTGACCATGGTGACCATACCCTGCTTCATTGCCGCCTCTCCTCTTGTCTCCTGGCTGTCTGGAGCTTCATCAGGACAGTTGTACCTCCCAGGGCCTCCTCATCTCCTTCTGATTGCCAAGTATTTTCTGTGGCCATGGGGCACGCAGGTTGCTGGAGCTCAGGTACCAGAAATGCCTCGTACTGCTCAGGTTTGTCTACAGACCCTAGGGCCACTGCACGGTTCACTTATGGCTCTTCTGGTTAAAACACATGGTTCAGCATGACATGGGGCAGCACAGGAATCCCCTGGAGCTCCTGAAAAGGTTTGGTAGTGAAATACCATCTCAAAAATACTTCTTTCTTTTTCCCAGGGTTTTTTTGCCCCACCCCAAGCCGTGCCCTACACAGAGCAGGGCACTTCTTGAGCCCTATCGTTTGCTGGGCTGTCAAGTGGCCATTTATTTCTACAGGTCGATGCCTGCCTCTCCAACTTCTCACCCCTACACCCACAGATCTTCCTTATGCAGGATTTTGTCAGAAGTTTAAATGACTGAAGTCAGCATGTCTTGCCTCCTACGTACCGTCCTGTTGATGTCACAGAGAAGATCAATACATATAAGCTCAGGAAGAACCATTTGCACCTAAAGGAGTTAGCGTGGTTAACCACGGTGACCTGTTTCTGCACAGGAACAAAGAGTCACCGTCTCACACCAGGCCACCAGCCACCACGGCAAGGAGACACGCTGCCGTCCCAGACAGCGCAGCCCAGGCAGCGGCAGCTCTGAAAGGAAGGATCAAAACTACCCTTGTAGCATAAGGAGGGCATGGGGACCTGAGGAGATGCTGCCAAGAGCCACCAGCTTGCTCCTGCATAACTGCAAGAGTAAAGCCTCTGAGAAGACCGCACCAGTCGTTATTCTCTGACATCAGGAATGTCACACTTAAATTGGATTTTTCTTAGGCTTATCCTGCACCTTGTCCCTTTCTGCATTCTGTATTTGAACACTAGCAAGCAGTGCAGGGAAGGATTGCCTTAGTGCTGGGGTCTCCGCCGCCTGTGTCACCTCACTAGAGCCATGTATTATCTCTGCCAGTTTGCACCAGGCCAGCACAGCCAAGGGTTCATTGCTGTAAAGGTTTTGACATGAAAGGTCCAGCTCTCCATCAGTCAGCGGTTTGTACTTTGTGTTGTGTCATGGGGTTGGGTTTTTCTGCCTGTAAGGCCTTGCACACTGTTGAAAATTATATTCCACTGCCATTTCTTGAGCTGACCCTGGCAACAGGCTGTGCACATGAGCTATCTTCTGCACCTCCACAAACCTAGTCTGTGTCCCTCGAAGCTAAGCCTTGCAGGTTGTTCAGCTCCCCCAGGATTTTTATGTTGTCTCTGCCAACTGCCCATCTACGTCCTGCCTTTACCTCAACCAGCGCTTGCTGGGCTCATTTACATCCACTCTCGTTTTCTAATTAATAGATGAACAGAAAAAGGGAAGTGTTCATAGAATGTCCCTCTAGCTAAACACTCATTATTGCTCCCATTCAGAAAAATCCAATTTACATTAGGAGTTTTTCACAGCTTGCTTTGGTGGGGTTTGGGTTTATTTGTTTTTTAAATCATTAATCCAAGGTAGTCAGTCCCTCTGTCTGCAAGTAAAGCAGCACACGGTGCTCCTGAGACTGCCGTCCTCCACCGTGGTTTTCTATCTGAAAACAGGAGGCAAAGAGTTTCAAAGAAGAAACTGCTGCTGGGAAAGCACCGAGACAAAAAAAGAGGACTAAGGACAACTGGCAAGAATTACCTCACCCTGCATCCTGCATGTGTCATCCCTCTCCACCCCTCACTCCTTGTTACGGTCTCCACACCAACCTCTTCCTCCTTCTGCAGCACCAGTGATTGCCTCAGCCATACCACCGGCGTGTAACCCACCTGCGCCTGACCTCTTTTTTTTTTCAGCTACGAGCCCATGAGGACACACAGTGTTAGGCACGTCTCTCAGCTCCCAGTGCCTTCCCAAGGCAACCGCAAACACCAGCTGCCAGCTGCCCAGGTTCACAGTGAGCAAAACAGTCAGAAGAGCCTAAAAATGGTGGAGCAAGATGGAAACCAATGAACTGGACCAGGGAGGTAAAAGATGACTCGCTAGTCAGACTGGATATTGCTTTCTTTGCCTTTCAGAAAAAAGGCTAGTGGAAGTGCTCTCACGCTTACAGCCAGTCTTAAAGAAGGGCACCATGGCATTTCATCAGCCACGAGATTACTTTGCTTTCAATATCACTACCCAAAGAAGAGTTAAACACATGCAATAAGGCTGCATCATAGAGAAATCATCCTCTATAAAAAGCCTGTTTCGTAATAGGTGACTGTGTATTATCTTTCCTGCCTTTAGATGATGAAAAGGGGACTCATCAGCAGCCACACTGTCTCCAGTATGACAGGCCAACATGCAGGTGATATTTCACTCCACTTATGAATAAACTTGGCAATTTGTAATTCTGTCTAACATAGGAGGACATGAAAGCACTTTGGAGGAAGTTCATGGGATGCCAGGTAATGATATCATGGCCAAATAGAGGGGCATTTTAAAGACTAAAAACAATAGACTTCTTTAAACAGGGGCAAACCTTCAACATCGGATGAAGGACAGGTACAATTGTGTGTGTGTGTATGTACAGGCATATACACACAGGCTCAATGGAACAAGCACGTGCTTAGCTTAACATAGCTATCAAGAGTTGTTGCACTGCATTTCTCCCAACCTCCACTAACATAGTTTCAAAAAACAACAAACAAGCACATCATGATACTTAGCAAGTTTTGCTGGAGCAGTTTAATATGTGGCTTTGTTAAATCTTCACATCAGGCTGTCATAGCTGTATCAGCAAGCAACATGCTGCCACCAAAAGGGGTTGTCTCCGTGAAAAAACACAGCAGAGCTCACGCAGTGTGTGGGTCAGATGCTTAAGCAGGGCCAGGCCTGTCCCACTGCCCATAAAGCCAAAACATGAAAATCACAGGGAAGGAAACAAGTACACAGGTGTGTCCAAGCTGTGGTGGTCGCACGTCTTGTCTGAGTTGTCAAGTAGTGACACCGCGTCCATCTATTTACCTTCCTGAAGAAAGTGCAGCCCGTGTTAGAGCTCAAAGGCAGCCAGCTCCTGCCAGAGCCCCCCTGTGTCTGCCAAACTAGCAGAAGGCAAAGCATTATTTTCAACCAAGAACAGCGAGGAATAGGCTCTTGTGTCACAGGGCAGCTCTGCCTGCAGGGAACGCCCCTCGCACCTCCATCCTCTTCCTCTCTGAGCAGGCTTCTCCTCAAGGGAAGACATAAAGGGTAAGAGTCTGCCCTTTGAAATTCAGAGGCTAAACATTGAATTTTGAGGTTGCTACCCTTTGCAGTGGGTGCCCAGAAACTGATATATCACTACAGGGTGACGTATCTGACTTGTCTTAGATGTGACTTTGGCAGTGAGACGAACATCAAAGCTTGGGCAGATGAATCCTACACAAGGCCCCAAGCACCAGAAGACACTTAGCAATCTCCTTTGCTTCCACAGTTTGGAAGCTCTTGTTCTTGGCCCTCAGGACAGTCCTTCTTTCCTTGCTTTCCCAACACAGGGGCATCTCCTTTCTGCCCCCTCCCTTGAAGACACGAAGCCCCATCGGTTTGTGCAGGCCCATGGCTAGAAGGAAGTGTGTGACCTGTAACTACTGCTCCCCGTTTTCAAATGTCCAAAGAACATTTTAAGGAAGATAATGGGTGTCCTACACATTAGAAAATGGATCCTTTCAGCATATTTGTCACAGGAAACTGTATCATCCAATGGAGATGGGCCAGAGGCTAAAAATCAGCAGACCTGAACTTCACGATTAGGTTACTAATTATCAAACATCTTCAACTCCGGAGCCCAGCTTCTTTGTCTATAAACTGTTAACCATAACTTCAAGTGTTTAAAATGTTTTGAATGCTGTTAATGAAAGGTGACATAAGGGAAGCATTTGCTGTTCTTACATCCAAATCAATATGGGTTTTTTTTCCCCTGAACAGTTCTTTCAAGTTAACACATTTGCTAGACTTCATTCAGTAACACTTTAGAGTGGGTTACTAGGGAACTAGGAACATGCAAACCTCAACGAGAAGAAGGCAGAGAACCCACTGCGAAAAATGCAGCAGGAAAATGAGGGTGTGCTTTTTTTTTTTCTGACTCAGATACTTATGGAAGAACGTGGGGTGGTGTGCGGGGGATCTGAGGAGAGAAAAAAGTGATCATGAAATGGTAATACTCCTTCTGAACAGGAGTAGCACTATGGCACTTCATTTATTCGAGGCTGTGGGCAAACGCAGATTCTGAAGAAACAGGAACCACAGAGAGCTGATTTGTTTTCGAAAATTTTAAAACCCTTGCTTGGAAATAACTTTTTTTTTTCCATTGGAGCTTTTCTTTTTTGTATGAACTTGGTCTCATATTCAGTGCCATGTTGGAATTTATTGCCGAAGAACTTCAATTCCGGCTCCTTGAGTTTTACATGCGTAACACCTAAGTGAGGAGCTGTGTGCTGTGACGAATGCCTCGTGCATGCCAGCTGACTTAGAAAGGGTGACTTGGAATTTCTCAAGTTCAGACTTTTTATTCTTTTTACAGTTCTCTCTTCTCATCTCCTCCCCCTCCGCGTATTTCCTGTTTCCTCATCCTGTAATAGTTATGTACACTTAAACGGTGGATCAAACACCTTTTGAGCTGTTGTTGTCAAGTTTTATTAACATTTCCCACATCGTTTCCTGTTTTCATACTGATACCCCAGCAAAGATCTGCCTGAGTGAGCAATGTAGCTGGTCAATACCTACCCTGAACTGCTGGCAGAACATTCTCTTCACAGAGAGAATCCACCCCATCATCCATCCCAAAAGATATTAAAATGATGTTGCTGCAGCCATAAACTTAGTAGACATTAAAGGAATCATTTCACCCACCAACAGAGTTCAGCCAGCTTTGAGGGAGATGTAATAAACTTTAAATATAGCAAGGCTGGACATGGACCTAGGCCAGGGAGTAGCAAAGGATATTGCATGTGCCTGAAAACACAGGGGGGGTGTATGTTGGTAGAAAGTCTTTTCCCAGTCTGGCGTAGGCACGATGCCTCCCACAAAAAATGGCAAAAAATGCCATTTTGTTCCTGCAGGCTGCAGCACCTCAATACCGAGTGCATTCCTGAAGCTACACTTCCAATGCTGCAGTATCCCAAAGAGCACTGAAGGCAGGCACTAATAAATGTAAGAGAATAAATAAAGTTTCCATCAACCTCAAAGCAGCAACTGCAAGAACAAGCCTTCTGCTTGCAAGTGTCAAGGTCTACTAATATAATACTTTTAGCATGCAAGATGCCCCAGTCTGTAAGTATGTAATGCCGTAGGAAAACTGATTGACTAAGTCAGCACCAAGCAGTGACTTTATGGAGGTTGTTACATTGCTCTCCCATGTAATCTCCCTGCAAAACACAGCAATATTTCTGTATGGAAATACAAATTATGTGTGTCAGTAGGAGGGAACAAATCAAGTGCTTTGTGTTAGCCAGCAATATTAAAAGCAGCGGACACATCAAGGCGCATTCAGAAAATGTCAGACAGTGACTGAAAGCAGTAGGGAAAAAAGCCTACGTTCTCCCACATCAAGCTTCAACAGGGTTTGAGGGGGGGGAGTGGAGCTTTAAATGGTTTGAGGCTTAAAAGGAAGCCAAATCACAAGAGAAAGAGATTTTGGATCCAGTAAGTCTGTGTTTCTAACCAAAAGTCTGTGTAAAAAAAGGAACAGAGAAGTGTGTTTTTCACAATTTTCTCTTGTGGTGTTTTGCTAAGGCTGTTACTTCACAGGATGTTCTATTGTCTTCACTGCCACCATGCGCAGAAATACCCTGCAAGCCACTGTGGGCTCTGATACAGTGCCTGGCGACATGAAAGACGTGTTTTTGCTTTCAAGACCGACAGACTGAAAATCAATATCTAAGAACTTTGCCACCCACACCTGGCAGGCAACCTTCCCAGTTCAATGAGATTTTAATGTAAAGGAGGAAAACCACTAAGCCCACTGCATCCAGGTTGGTGTTTGTTGGACTCCTGAAGTCCTCTTGCTAAAGAAATCCCAAGATTCAACTATAATTGTGTTCTTTTTTGGTTCCCAAGGTGCTTTCTATGAACCTGGGGGGATGGAAAGAGGACCACTGACTTTTCAAGCTTTTATTTACTGTGCTGGAGCCAAGCTATTTTTCCAAAAATATTCACAGCTGGGATTGCTGCATAGTCAGGGGCGAGGACTACAAAAGAAAACAGCAAAGCTTTTTTGGGAAAGTCATCAGCACAGTCCTGGGGCTCAACAAAGATCAGCAGCAATCACATTGCTCTGGTGGCCTGAAATGAAGGTCCAGCATCAGAGAGGAGGAAACCCAGACCTTGTACCACAGAAAACAAGATCCCTTTGTGCTCCTTAACCCGATGGGGTCCTGAATTTGCCCATTCCCCATGAAGCAAGGCCCTGAAATAGTAGTAGGTAGGGATGGGAAAGGGTTGATGTCCCATCTCTGTAGTGATGGGACTACACTGCAAGAGAAGGAGTAGACCTAGGGGTACGCTTACCTCCACCAAGACCTATGGCCACCATCTGTCTGCACACCCACAGCGAGTGGCAGCTTAGGTCAAAGTGGGCATCTCCACCTGGGTGACTTTGGGGAGGTAAGAGCAGCAAGCCCTGCTCACATCAGGCTCCCTCTCAAGCCCAAGCCAAAAGGTCTTTGTGAAGAAAAACTTCAATGGCCTCTTGAAGATCCAGATCTCCCTCCATGGTCATGTCCTTCTCCCCACCAATTGGCCCACGAGTTGGCTGGGATGAATCCTGCCCAGAGCCTCCCCACGGTGCAGGACCTTGCAAGGGCCAGGCTGCCACCCCTGGCTGCACCTGGGCAGCCCAGGAGGAAGTCCAGGGCCCCCCTGGGCTTCATGGAGACCTCCAGCATGCAGATGAGACAGGGTGAGGGGCTTCTGGGAATCCCAGGTCTGAGAGCTAGCTCAGACCTCTGCATTAACAACAGTGTCACCATACCCCATCTTCACTGCGGAGAGGAGCCAGCCCACCTGAAGGAGCTGGAGAAGACCACCTATCACCATCTAGACCCATCCACCCCCATTATGCAAAACGTGCTTCTCCTGATGCAAATCTGTCCTGCGCTGCTCTCACGAGCATCCCCACCAGCCCACTGACCTTTATTTCCACACCACGGCTCTGAGTACTGGGGCTTTCTTCGCTCAGGCAGCCCTTCTTTGGCAGGTCTTTTCCCAGAAGCCGCCTGGCTCAGCACGTTCCTGCAGCCGAGGAGCCGTCCCTCAGCTGGGGCAGACCCCATGGCAGGGTGGGGTTGGGAGAGCCCTCCCTCCCCAGCATTTGAAACTCGTGCAGGGTTTGCCTCAGCTCTCAAACATCTGCGATGCCAAGTGTTTTGCAGATAACTAGTGGTGCATATCCCAGACAGCTGTTGGGTTTGCCTGCTCGCCCTTCTCACCGGTCGTGCCTATGTGCGCTACAGCCTGCTCCAGTTCGGGACACTAAATGTACAACAAAACTCTCAAAGAGGGGCGAGATGAGCCAAAGTGCCAAAATAACACCTCTATGCGAGCGAGCTTGCGTTCAGTTTTAAGGCAGCTATGTTTTGCAAGGTGGGGTTAAAGGTATGGGGGGAGGTTAGTCTGTGTCATAAAATGTCAGTAAGTTTTTTATACAACCACCAGAAAAAGTCTTTTTGGGGTTTTTTACACCTACAGAGTCTTATACGTTGTCTTTTACACGCCCCAAAAATTCCCCTTAGCACTTTTATCATTCAGCATCACTCCAGAGTTTAGTCAGCCAAACCATACCCTTTTCCAGTGTTAGATAAATTGCATCTTGAAAACAGCACAGACACTAATATCACATCGTCCTAGAGCTGAGCCACATGTGAAATCTCTATCCTGTTTTTCTACAGAGATGAGTAAGATTTTCCTGTGTAATTAATACATAATATCTTTCTGCGTATTTGTGTAAATATATAGAGCAAAGATACCACTGTAAAGATAACAATTTACCAAAGCGCTTTTTTGCATTCTTTCAAATGTGGTTGTTTTACTCGCAGTTTACTGCATTTTAGTCATGTTTTGACATTTGAAGAATTTTCACCAAAAATAGACCTTGTACTAAGAACAGAACCAGACATAAAACTCATAGTAATAAGGAGTAGCAGTAAACAACAGGTTTACTATTTATTGCATACATTTATTATGTATTAATGTAACAGAGTATTTAAGTAAAATGGAAATAATTCTAGTATTTATTTAATGAGACTAAAATACAGAATTTAAGTTACTTACACATTTAACAGTAATAGTAATTATCATTGATACGTATTTTTGGACAGATTTTGCCACTTTCAGACGTGTCACCCTCTTAAAGACAACAGATCTACTTCTATGAATAAGTCCTGCATGTGGTAAGGAAGGCTGCAAATTCTCTAATAACACAGAGATGCAGAATAATTTACAAAGACATAAGAAGACAAAGTCCTGCTTGAAAGAAGCTTCTGTTCCCAGGTGTTTAGAGCCAATTTTCTATTGTCCGCTAGCCCATTATCGCTGAGATCTGCAAAGAATTGGGAATTCTGTCAATCTTGGATTCAATCCTTATTTAAACATCCAACAATTAACTTAAAACGATCAAGCAGACCAAAATACTCAATTTATCAAGTGTTTTTACAGAGTAAGAGTTGCCTCATGATAAGTTGAGATGTAGGACCTTATGGAATAGCATGCTCTCGATGAACAGCAGGATAAAACTGTCACTGATTCATCAGCAACAAATAGGGGGCATAGAAAGACCAGAATATGCAGAAATATGGACAACCAGTTCTATCTATGCCTGTTGATTTTGGACAGGAGGCATTTGTTCAAATGCAGACATTTGTAGTGGGAGGCTTTTTCGTGTTACTTTTCCTCGAGCTTTCCTGGAAGTGTGACACTTCTAATCTCTTGCAGCGATAGCAGTTTTTTAAAGCAACATCTGAAGCACTGCAGCAGGGAGGGTCGTGGGGAGGCTGTTTGGCTGCTCGGCGTAGCCAAGTCGTGCTCAGCCAGCGAGACGCTAACTCAGCTCCACTGCTTTGAGCACGCCTAGCACGGGCCTTCCTCCTCTTCCTTCCCCCTTTTAGCCAGCCCCTGTGCCTCCCAGCTTGAAGTTTTCATATTCAAAATAAGGCTGCTTGCGATTGCAGCTGCATCGGCAGTCACCATGACACCTGCTCCCAGCAGTGCCAGCCCTTTGCTTTCTGTCCTTCGGGTGGCCTTCTGCGAAGCCGTACAGCCCATTTATGCCCCCGGTTTCTATTGTCACCCTTTGCTAACTGTAGGACACATTAAGGTAGTGCAATTCATTAAGCACAGCTTTCTATTTTGCTCTAAAACCTGAGCAATTACAGCAAGCAAAACAGTTGAGTAACGTACCATTGCCTTGGTTCTCACCCTCTGTTCTTGCCTTTTTAGCATTCATTTAATTTTTCATTAACAGACGCCGGCACGAAACCGCCTGCGTGCCCTATGGCTGCAGCCCACGTGTGCCAGCAGGTCGCCGCGTCCCATGGCATGCTCCGGCTGGGAGCACCCCGCCAAGGGCAGGTTCAGGCATGGAGACCAATGGGATCTGCCGGAGGAGCACGATGTGGAAAGGAAAAGGGAAAGGGCATCTCCCAGGAAAGGTTTGGGAGTTTGAATTTTTGCCAGCTTTGCTTCGAATAATTAGCACTGCTCAGGAACGCAAGCTGCGCCGTCGATAGGGAGTTGTCTGGTTACACACGCTGAGGGTTTTCTCCACATCTGCCAGCAGCATCCAAGATCCCAATGCAAAGCACTGCTCTCCCGCACCCAGCGTGGGGCTGCGGCCCCTCCGTGAGGCCGGACCCTGCCCCAGGTCTCCTTCTCCCCCACCTCGGCGCAGCCCCATCCTCAGAGGGAGGAAGGGTCCTGTGCGGTGGGACGTGCTACAAGAAGCACGGGCACAACACAAATGTCTTCTCAATGAACAGCATCTGCCTTACTTGCACCGCACCACCGTGCAGTCAGATGTGCTTGTGTCATACGGAAACTAGGTTAAATGAAAGGGGTGTAGTTCTGTGAACCTTCATTTCAGTATTGTTTCGTACCTTCTGGGTCAAGACGTGAAGGGTTTAGGCAGTTCTGGTCCAGATAGGAGTGGGTCCGAAGGAGGTTTGTCTGACTAAGAGCTAAGGCAGGAATTTGGGATTTGGGTTGCTGTGAGAGAAAAAGACACCATCCAGGTAAATAAGCCTTATCAGCCTAAAAGTGCTACTGTGGGTGTGTTTTATTGTGTTTTTAGCTGCCACACCGAAGCCAGCCTTCCCAAAGTATGCATCGGAGCCTCAAACCATAAAGCTGCCGATACCCCACCTTCCCAACCACTCTGAGCCTCCCTGTCACAAAAATAAATATTTAAAATGAAGCCCGAGTTAGCACATTGTGCTGGGGGCAGGTGATTCCCCACCGCCGGTGTGGGCGCAATCCCCGTCCCTCGCTCCCCACCTCCCCGGGGCAGCGGCAGCTCTCGCACCCCCTTTCTGCCCAGGGACAGGGACCGCCTTCCCAAAAGCCACAAGTAGTGACCTCCGGGGACGCAACGTGCCCCGACATTAAAAACACCGTCACATTAAAAGATGTGGGAGAGCCGTGAGCAACCTGAACCGTAACTCCGGGCAGGTTATTCATGACTAACTCCTACACGGGCCAGATCTTACTCAGCAAACACAGGGCTGGGGCCTAGGCTGCGCTTTCACAAGCAGTTCAGCCCAGCGAGAGTGAGAAAGGGTGCTTTATTCCTTGTGGCAACGAAAGGGTAAGCAGCTTTCTCTGGTGATATCGTACCCGCTGTGCTTTCAGCAATCGCCATTTACACTGGGAGAGCGGGCAGAGGGGGCTCGTGCAGCCCTGGGTCTGTCTTCAAAGGGAATACTGCCCTGCAAAAGGTGATCTAAAGTTTAACTAAACGGAATTTAATCTAAAAAAACCTTGCAGCGTTCAAAGACAGTTTGCAATTACTAAATGTCATTGCCGGGATCTGCTTTGCTCTTCAGACCATCAGGAGATATTCTCCCACTGACTTTCAGGTGGTGGATATGAGCTGGGTCAGTAAGTTGGTTTACGCTGTCTGTAAGCTCAGGTTTTATTACAGGTGAGATATTTAAATGCTGCTTGTTCATGCTGAATGCCGATGACATTGCGTTGCAGAATTTGTTTTCCCATGTGTACCTGTAGTGAGGCCATCAGCACTGATTTTGTATTTTTCATGGTCTGGCTTACAGCTTTTCTTTGCTTTCCTCCTCCAAACTGTGCTCACTGGTACTAGTGGCTATTTAAAAACAAGCCCATCAGCAGATTCAGAATAGTCTCTCACCTCTGTACCCTCCTTTTCCTTCCCAAAAACATCCTG
>NW_009209842.1:11778-12514 GCF_000690835.1 Fulmarus glacialis
CTTAATACGTTTAGAGAACAGGAGAAAATGAACATCATCCATTTGCGTTTGAAGCCCAAATACGAACTGAAAAGATTCCGTGATATGAAAAATGATGTTTACAATGTGATAACAGCGTTTTCCCAGTGTGAATGGTACTGGTAATCATAAAAGCGAACACCTTAGGCCATCTCTACTGAGCACAGCTTACAGTATTGGTCCCAGGGGAGTGCGAGTACTCCAGTGCTCGGCGGAGGAGCTCTGGTATAACGTATCCACTGACCTGCACTTGAACCTACCACTTGCTGTTTTCCTCTTATAATCTAAATCTGGAAATGTGCTGTCTGGTCAGTAGCGTACTACCAAATCATTCAGCGAAATGCTCTAGATGCCATAAAAGCGTGCCTGTGCTTGCAGCGCCATAGAAAACGAACTTGTAAAATATAGCCCGAGCGCGGCTCATCGCAGACGGCCCATGTGCTGCTGCGGAGACACCTTTGTAATGCAGCCAGGCAGCAGCTGTGTGCATTGCAGACATTGTGGGTGGGTGGCTGTCTGCGTGCTCAACAGCTGTCCCCGCCGCCGCGCCGAGCCAGCGCCCGGCCGCCCCAGAGATCCCCCTGTTTTGCTCAGCCAGAGCCGATTTCGGAGCACCCCGTGAGAGCGGTGCCGCTGCTCGCACCCGTCCTCCTCGGTGGGGTTTTGTGGGATGCGGGTACCCCCGCCCGCCTCAGTCACGGGGGGGGCCCCGACCGGC
>NW_009209842.1:12566-27331 GCF_000690835.1 Fulmarus glacialis
TTGCAAAAAATGACTGCAGACACCAACTATTTTGTGGAAATATTTGTGTGAAAAAATGCCAGGCAGTAAACTGCAGCTTTGGAGGTTTGCCCTTTTTATTCCCCAGCTCTGAAGTTTAGTCGCATCCATCCACTTTGGTGTGCCCGCACGTTTGCTGCCTTTCAGCAAATCCTGTGTGTTGACCCTGGTTGCACTAAAGCCATGCCTGTGTTTATGACTTCGGCATTGGTAAAGGACACTATTAATCCCTTCATAAACCTTCTCACCTTATGCCATCGGGTAAGAAAACCAGCCTTCATTTCCAGGTCTACTTGGTCTGCCATCCGTGGAGGGATGCTCTTGGCCACGTTTGTAGAAACTCCCAGCCCGCGGTGTGAGGGGGCTGGGGCAGGCCGGCATCTCAGAAACATGAACCTTCAAAACTGCATCTTTTCACTGCAGTTCAGAAACTGCTGTAGCAGCTGTAGAGGCCACCGAAGGCTTGGATGGCAGCGAACACCGAGGACGCTGGCAGTGGAGGGAGCGAAGTGCGTGACCTCACCTAAAACCACCTGAAATCACTCTGAATCTTTCTGTGGACTTCAGTGATCTTTGCCTCCCTCCCTGGATGAGTAGAAAGGATCCCCACAGATTAGGCAAGTGAGATGCATGCACAGACAGCCATAACAGTTTTTAAAAGCATTTACTTATGTTCAGATACTTTTAACTTTCTAGAAGAGGCTGACATTCTCTGTGAGGCATCACGGGTTTGCTTCTGGGGTGTTTTCCAGTTTCGTAGCAGAATCCCCACCGGCCATTCCGGTCGCTCCTATGAGAAGGGAGTCTTTTTCCCTGTGAAGTATTTTTTTCAGGCTGTGTATTGCATTGACACTTGAATAATATTAAGAAAACTGTTGACTCTTCTTAAGCTGTAATGTGTCACTTAGAAAGCTTTTAAGCAGGACCTTTGCTCATTCTGATTAAAATACTGGATTTTTAAAGCTGTACAATATGCAGGAAAGCACCAACTGTGCAAGCGAAACCTTCTTTTTCCTTCGCAGGGTAACTGGATGAGCCCTACTGAATTTTCCACGCTGGTGATGTGCTCTGGCTGCAGAGGCAGGGCTGTGACCCTTTCGGGCACAGGGGCTAGCAGGGTTGGGCACGCAGAGATCTGAATCTTTGGGAGTATTTTGGAAGTACGCAAAACACGCATGGAGAGCCTGATTTTAAAAATAGCATCTCCTTTACAACTGTCAATACTGAAACTCCTGCCCAAGACACAGGGACTGCAATGAAGCAAGTGAAGGTTAAGCAGCTTCAGGCAGGACTTGGAAACCATAGCTCTAAACTATTCAGCAACATCTGACTAAAAAGACAATAGGACTTCTTACAGGCTTAATGTCATACTGAAGGGGATTTTTCTAAGCTTGGAAGAGCAAGCGAAGACGGAAAAATGAACAGGATTTTTGAAAATCCTTGTCTGATGTTTTTTGGGTTTTTTTCACATCACCTGTGGGGAAAAAATTGCCCTTTTTCTTTCCTCTCCCCCCATCTGGCTAAGCAGCTTTGTGTCAGAAGCCCCAAAGAGGGGCAGGCACAGGTTAGGCCTTCCTCATCGCCTGGCTGAGGTCCTTTCTCGGCTGTGAGAATGCTCTGCCTTATGCAGAAATGCTTTTTAAAAACAAACTGAAAAGGGGAAAGGAGAACTGAGTTACACGAGGGACTTCTGTCCCGCTTGCTCCCTCTGACCAAGCAGAGAGGAGAGGCGGGCAGAAGAGAAAACAAGTCTCAGAGGAGTCTCGGCAGATGCTTTTCTGCTGTCTCAAAACCCCCTTGGCATTTCCTGGTGCACTGAAGATATCTCAGAGCTCATCTCCCGTGGCAGCACAAACACCATGTGTCTCAGCGAGCCTGACACCCATGCACAGCTTCGTGATATTGGAGTTGCTCCACTTAGATAACAGTGCACAACAAGCACTGCTACCCACGCTTCTCAGCAGGCCTTCGGGGCGTGCCAAGGGGGACACGGGACCTCTTTGGGGACCTCTTTATCCTTTGAAGAAACCAACTAAGAAGCCAAAGGAGATGGGTAGATCTGCTGTTTCCCATGAGGCTGTGGGCCAATGCTAGAAGCAAACCTAAATGATAAATTACATACTGTATGAAATCATTAAACCCTACACTGTATGAAGAAATGTATGTTAAGAAGTGTTCAGAAACAGTTATTTTCATTACACACTGAGGACCATCTATCTAGCAACTGATAGACTTTGGAAGTTGTTTCATCAGCACTTGCCAGACACCCACTTTTCTTATCAGATCTTTGCTCCCAGGGAACGCGGGGCTGGGAGAGCCCTCCTATGCTCACAACTTCTTCTTGGATCACGATGAATTCTTTATATTTACAAAATCTTTATTAGCCTCTGGAGACCCCAGATAAAGACAAAAGACCATAAAAACGTCCATAGGAGGTCAGACCGAAGGTCCCTCTAGCCCAATATCCCATCTCTAATGCTGGCAATAGCAGATGCCTAGGGAAGAGTACAAGACCAGGGCAAGCCTGTAATAAAACTACAATGATATATTCTGTCAACCTCTGGTGATTTGGAGGTCAGGGACTTCCTGACCCAGATATGGTATGTTTGTATTTGAAGGCAGAGAAGGATTTGAACTTTTATTCCGAGCATTTGAATGCTACAGGAAAAAAACACTTAACACAGCTGGTGAGAGAATTAAATGTTCACTATAAATACAAAGCTGGTGGAAGCAGACCAAAAGTGCATTTCCAAGGCCAAGACATTACCTCCAAGAAAACACTCAACTTTCTGAGACCAAGAAGCATCTTTTAGCCTGAGAGACTCTGGCTACTCGGCGTTCCCAGGGCAGCGCTCTCCCAGACCCCTTCTTCCTTCCACCTGATCCCCCAGGAGAAAACAAGGAGGATGAAGGGCTCTCAGCAACATGTGAGACCGGGGCATCCGAAGCCTTCCCGTTCAATAATTCAATCAGATGCTAAAGGTTCTTCTCAGAAGAAATAGCAGGTTGGGTGGGTGTTTCCTTCAGGCATCAGAGCAAAACAGTATCTCATACTGGAATGCGGTGGGCAAGTGAGTTATTTGCTGGCCAGAGCACAGCTATCCAGCTGCAGTTAATGCAAGGAAGTAGTTGCCATGTTGAAGTCAAGGGGTTATCACGGTGGCCCGAACGCAGGCCAGATCATGAGGCAATGCCCACGCACTAGCGGCCACGTGCCGATAGCGCCCCGGGGCCACACAGCCCCAGCAAAACGCTGCCATATCGTGACCGGCAGCATTCGGACCCAGGTCACAAGGACAGCCACCACGATAGGTCTCAGTAGCGGCAATAACAAAAACAAGCGCGGGTCCCTCCGCCACCGCGCAAACATTTAATTCCCCTGCAACATTTCTGCAGGGCCCCGGTGCTAACATGAAAGAACAACTGCACTTCAGACCTACTCCACTTTTCTCTGTCAGCCACCACATCCCCTATTGAAATCATTTCCTGTTTTATTTTTAAGATTGCTGCTGTCATAAGCTGTTGTTGGCATGGGGGTGGGGATGGGAAGGTGGTGTCTGCCCGGTGAGCTCAATAGCCGGCTGGACAAAGGGTCCCCTCGGTGGCTGCTCCGCAAGACGGCGTGGTGGCGGAGGGAATGCCGGGAGGAGCAAGGGGAGGGTGATGCTCATCGCTTCGTAGCACCTCTCCTGGAAAATCGAGGAAAACAGGCTTGATAGGACAGAGAGAGAGAGCCTCACCCAATGCTTTGACTGCAGAGCTGATGTTTCAAATCCTCGTGGTGCAAGGAGAAAAAAAAGCTGTGAGGGACAAGGGTTTGAGGATGAATCCCTGTAACTGGAACAGAGATACAACATACAAATCCGAATTCGAGCAGCAAAAGTCACAGTCGGCATAGCCATCCCCTCTCCTTCCAGTAGGCATAGCAGAAAAAGTCAAAAAAGGGAACTTCAAACTGAAAATGGTGCTAAACGATACTCTTAAGCTACAACAGCTGCACTATTGCTAGTATTACCTTTGCCTCTGGGTCCCAGGTTCATGTTCAGTTTACATCGGGGTAAGTCTGTTGGGCCATCATACCCTCCCAGCGTGTTTTTATATTTGCCTTAAAAATATATGAAGCGAGTGGCATGGTTTGAGTGAGGTGAGGGTCAGATCAGAAGGCAGAACTGAAATTAGTAACAACCCAGCTGCTGGAAATTATTTCGCAGACTCTGGAACAAACTACTCGGTTTCACTAGGGGCCACTGTGCAGCACGGGATCGGCCCTTTCCACAGGGCTGGTGAGAAGGGCCAGTGTCACATCATGGGCACGACTTGGGGGTTTTTTTATGTTTTGGTGCAACAAATTGACTTTCGAAAAGCCAAAGATTTTTGCTCTAAGGAACTTTTTTAAAACTTGCCAGCAATCCCTTTCCAAAGCCAGAATAACAGCAAAATTTAGCTTTTTTTAATGCCAGAACTCATGTAATTTTCATGGCTGTGAATCAGAACATCTTCATTCTTGTGGCGTGTTTTTCACTTTTATGAACACTAATTTCACTACATTTTTAGAGTGGTGACTTTAGCCACAGCGTGGCTTGTTGCTAAGTTCCCACGGCTACCAGTAGGACTTTTATGTGGGAAATCTGTGGGCAGCAGGGAGCCTCCCTGTTTGTATCAATATGAACTTCCCAAGCACATCAGACTGACATTTTCGCAGCCTGAGAGTCGGAGCACACATGCTCTCACTTAGAGCTCTCTTTTCCTAAGCTGAAGGACATGTGTGATCATTTTAGTTTCGACAGCTTTCTAGTAGGCCTTTTGCACACACAGAAATCCTGGGCAAATGAGGTTTTTTCTCTTCAGCCAGCAGAAGCCCAATCCTACAAACTGCTGAGCGCCCGTTGTAAGGCGCTAAGGGGCTCAAGCAAACACCAGGAGATGTACGGAGCATCCTTCCAGCTTGCGCGCTCCAAGCGTGCCGGAGACCCTCAGCACTGCGGAGGCACCCATGTTGCCTCTCCACCATCAGAGATCAGACTGTCGGTGCTGGCAGGTCACCGTCAGCACAGCCGACCCGCAAGAGTTTCCCAGCCTTTCACTCGGTGGCTACGCATTCCAGAGATGACCAGACACATAAACACATCTCCTGTACTTGCATACTGGAGCACTTTCTGCAGCTGGGTAATAAGTCAAAGAGCACATAAAAAGCATATATATTGTCTCCCCCGGTTGAAAAAAAGAAGTTGATTTTTTTTGTTCTCAGAACATAAAAATGCAGTGGGCGAATTGTGTGGCTTCAGCTTTATGAGAGATAATATATTGCAGGGAAAAATCAGCTGTGGTGGGGCACTGTGTTTAGTCAATGTTTAGAGAAGACCACACAATCCGCAAACACGACAGGACCACGCTCTGTGATCGTATCTCACTATCGCTTCCTATTTGCAGAACTGCAACCACAGTAATTGTGGAAAGGTTTCAGGTCCATAATCACTAATGATGGACATCTGTACTCAGGAACGTGAGGCACTGGGAAGCAGGGAAGCAGAAACCCTCAATCAGTTGTTTATCACTTCAGTTAAAAAGGCCGATTTCTTTGTCAGTGAGAGATGCTCCAGCTTTGCGTGAAGCTGAAGCCAAAAGAAATCTCCAAGCCTTGATCCTTCAAAACGCTCACAGCTCCCCGTTTTCGATCCAAAGTATTCAACTCCTTCCCGAACCTGTAGTTTGGCAGCCGCTGCAACTTTCACTCCTTGTACCTGGCTGCAGGTGAAGTCCACATTACACTGCTCTGGGCATATTCCTCAACGTCATGCCACGTGTCCCACATGAAGACAGGAATATTGTGAGATATACTGCTCTTCAGCTAGCAGTGAGAATGTCAACATGTAATTTAGAGGGCTTGAAATGGAAAAGAAAATAAAAAGCTGAAGGTACTGTTGTTGCAGCCAGGATAGTCTAGGGCTGTAAGTGTGGTGAGGTTTGTGGAAAGGTAATATCTTTCCCGAGACCAACAGACATATTTTGTGGGAAAAATAAGATAACCTTCCTCTAGCTCAAAACTATTGCTGCTAGGTTTTAAAGTTCTCCAAGTCTGACTGCTAAAACCCGGAAACTGTTTCCCCCAGCAGGATGAGAGCACGGCAGTGCGACCGTCGTGCTCATCGTCGGCTTGCAGCAGAAAAGGGAGCGTGTGCTCAGCTGCTGAGCAAAGCCTGGGGCTGTGCTCTCGCTTCGTGATCAGAGGGAGCCCTGGGTATGTCGAACGCCCACGACCTGGGGCGGCAGTGGGGAGAGGTACGGCCTCCCCGGCCACTCGCTAAGTGGTGACTTTAGAGATGCTACGTTCCGGCAGTGCTCTGTTTAAAAGGCCCAGGCCAACGAGATTTTTTTAAGAGCAGAAGCGTTGGAGAGTGTAGAGCAAAATTCAGAAGCTGTAAGGTGCACCAGGAAGATTTATCACAGAGGGTTTGTGTACTTCTCTGGCATCAGGACAATTTTTTAATATATCTGTTAAAAGATGCATTGAGCCATCTGCAATCTCCCTTATTCTCGTTATCTCAGACAGTGAGACTGGTAGCGCATCCCAGGCCTGTTTCAATCATCTTTCATTGTAAGTCAGAAAAAGGAACATGTAGAGCAAAATTTGCTCTGAAAATCCTCACCAATGGCTGGTGTAACCACTAGTGCAAGAACACCAAAAAGATTTCTCTGTTGTCTATAACTTAGCCCTGGTTTGTAAGGCAGTTTCAGTGTCTGTGTGTACACGTCTGTGCCTTTCCCCTTTGAAAAGTGGCTCAACTCCTGGGCCAAAGGAACCAAATGTGACAAAGATCTCAAAGTTACCAGCATCTCTGAAAGCCACATGAAAATAATTGGCCAAATAGAAGAGAGGAGACCCATACGCAACCTCTACAAGCACTCAGACTGAAAGTGGGGCTGTGGTTACGAACCTATATGTTATTATGTCCCCCAACACCCACTGTAGGGGGAAGGAGCTATAACACTTCAATAAGGAGAATGGCTTCAACACCAGTTTGTGCTCACCTGTTACACAAATCCACCCGGCTTCAGTAGTCCCGATGTCCGAGCGATTTCTTACTGACATTAAGAGCATGCTCATTTTCAAGGTACGGGGCTGGGGACGGGGTTTTGCTGGGGACCTCAGGGCTTCACCCCATTGAGTCAGCGGCCACCTAACCACCCTCTACTGCTCCCTGAAATGACATCAATCCCACCAGGCATCTGCAGGCAGAAGGCATGTCTGGAGGTGACCCAAGTGTCGGGCTGGTGAAAGGGGCTAAAAAATGAGAAATGTGCAGAAGAAAAAAAGGGAGCAGCAGAAACAGGGCAGAAGAGAAGATGGAGGGATGCAGTCGGTACTTCGGTCTCACTCTGCAAAATTTGTAAGGACTTTTTGGTGTCGAGTCATATGAAGGGAAAGTGGGTGGCTCTAGAGACACAGTAAAAATGAGACTAACTCACCTACCAAATTCTCAGTCATCCTCCTCTTATAACCACTGCCAGGAAGTATGAATAACCAATCTAAATTTACATAGAACAAACAAGAAAATACTATACAGTGTGACTAGTCCACGAAGAAACCATGAATTTGCTCTTTTAATAACTAAAAGTGACCCAGCAAGTTTTCCAGAGCAATCGTCTCTTGTTCATGGAATAAAAGGCTATCTTCACTGCCCAAGTATGCAGAGTGTGCTGCATTATCTGCCCAGATAATTGCATTATTTTGCCCATTTGGACGAAATTACATTTTGTGAGAGTGACAAAGTAATTCCCCAAGCGCCTGTTATTTTTCTGCTTAGAAAATACCACGTAAAATTATTCCATTCATGGAAGAATTGAAATGCTTTAACTACCTACTTGCTCATATTTTGTAAATTATGGAAGAAAAAAAAGTTCATTGCCACTGACTGCATATGACCAGGGCTGACAAAATTTCCACCCCAAGCCCAAATGAGTGAAGGTGGCAGGAGTGAGTTTGCAGGCGAAACCCCCCATGAGTCAAACCGCCCCCCAGCTACCACATTAAATCGTGCTGATAGAGGTGAGATTGCGCGAATGCCATGAAGAGGGCTTCGGCTCATTCACATCTGAGAGAGTTTTTCTCAGACATGAGTGTGGTCCCAGATCTGAAGTCCATTAAAGCCTTTCAATCACTCCGGCTTTAGCTTTAAGAAAGAAGGGCAGTTTCTGGTGTTGAGTTTGACTGCATGTATTGAAGCAACCCAAGCCATTGAATTGTCAGCGCTGCTGTGACGGAAACAAAGAAGGAAGCAGAGCTGAAGGGACTTCTGAGAAATGTCACAAACCAGTTAACCGGACAGGAATTGAACAACCTATCAAGCAATATGGAAAGAGGCTGGTTCCTAGAGATACGCCGCATACGGCCATTTCGTTCATACAAAGTCTTTCAGTGCTCCAGTAATCAGATCCATACATAAGGATTATGCTACTGGACAAGGAAAAAAAAATCCTTTAACAATGTCCATAAATTAAAGGCATAATCGAAGTAAAAAATCGCATCTTTTTGTTGCTGTACCACAACAGCTCTTGAGTAAAAATTAATAATGTATTGTTTACTGTGCCTATACACTGAACCTCAACAAGTCTAATTTCATGTTAAAATCACTAGCCTTTGCCTTTTATCAGATAGAGAAAAGGGAAATTAGCACTCCCTTTTTCATGTTTCAGAACAAAAGTATGAGCTTTGAAGTTCTGTATTTGTGAAAGAAACCGTCATGGCCTGTTAAAATAAGCTTTTGGTACTGAAAAGGTTAACTAAATTGGTTTCCCCGATAAGTTTATCTATGATCAGAACTGAGTCATACAGAAAATACTCCTACAAGATTTGACCTTTTACTTGTATCCCACACTGAGATAATATTATACTTAAAATGGATATCAATAAGAACTTTGTTTTAAAAAGTATATTTAAAATAAATTACT
Source organism: Fulmarus glacialis (assembly GCF_000690835.1). Lineage (NCBI taxonomy): Eukaryota > Metazoa > Chordata > Aves > Procellariiformes > Procellariidae > Fulmarus > Fulmarus glacialis. The sequence continues at coordinate 21,534 of NW_009209842.1, forward strand.
TTTAAATAACAGAAACTGTTTTCAATTAGCCCTGTTAAAGGAAATCAACTAGAAAGTTATGTATGCTTTTTTATTTTCTTTATATAAATTATACCCAGGAGTCCTATGATAGCAGCACTGTACAAACTATGCACTACCTTTATATTTATTTCTTATCAAAATAAACTTAACAAATTAGATTTGTTTTTACAGCACTTTATATCCAATAATGACAATGTTGTATTGGTCCCAGGATAAAAACAATGAAAGTAGCAGCTGAATGGTATTTTTATTAAGAGTTAACAAAAATGTCTTGTGCAAACAGAGTGTATAAAGAAAATTAATTCCATAATTCCTCATGATGAAGGCGTCCTTCTCTTTTTTCTTTTTTTCTCACAATATCAATCTCATTTGGAAAGATCATTTTGAGGGGAAAACTTTAAGTTTTAGCATGACTTACTCAGCAAAATGATATGGCTGAACTTAAACACTGCTGACTGCTAGGATTTAATATTAGGACCTGGCAAATGTTTTGATAACTTAATACTTTTTAAAAGAAAACTTGTTTGTTACTGAAGATTTTGGGAGCCCAGAAGAAATATAATCTAAAAAATAACAGAGCTAAAGATCCAAAGAGATGTTTCTTCTTTTTCCCATTTTTTCCATTTCCTCTACCTTGAATGGGTTCCTCCATGCTAGCATTTTAGAGGCCTTCTTATTGGTGGCAGATTCAAATATCTCTGAGATATTCACTGTACAACTCAGCAAGAGTCCACGTTTTCCTCCAGCAGTGGAAAAATGGCAGGGGTAATAGTCTGGGGTTTGTTACTAAAAATGAGTCCTTATACAAAAAAAAAAAAAATTAAAACATTGTTTAGAACATGTGGTTTGTTGCTATTAAGTTAACAGTGGAAAATCTCATTACTTTTAAAGTTAATTTTATTTTGTGGTGGGATTGTTCTCTAGGCTGAAGCAGATTTTGTCTTAAGCAGAGCCTCTAATCCTACCTTACAGTCTTCTGTTCAGCAAGTCACTCTTTGCATAGCTTGGCTAGATGCATGTTTTAATTCAAAGTGCTGAATTAAAAGGAAAAAAAAAGAAGAAAAAGAACTTTTTCCCACATGTGCCTCCGGGGTTGCTAGCAGGCACTTGTGCGCCATCTTCTCCAGCTCTTGCTCTGACTAGAGGAGTTTTCCAAGAAAGATCTTGGGTTAAAGGTGCTCTTTGAGCAGTGCTAACAAAGTTTCTGCCTCTAATGAAAGATTAGATGCTGCTGGGTGCTCTGATGGGGTAAATTGGAGGTTGGACAAATTCTGATGCCAGCTCCACGCAGGAAGCACCATGGAGAAGCAAAGGTGCAAGAAAGGTGCAACGTGGTTTGATGGACCAAGGGTTCTGAAAATCAAAGTGGCCAAACAAGAAAATAGAAGACCGTAAAGGTTTCTAATTCAGGTTTCTTTTCAAATTTTGGAAGCATCTGATCTGACTTCTGACTTTTCATTGAGGCTATGATGATTTACAATAACAGAGAACCCAATTTGAGGGGAAAATAACCCCAAGGCAGAAGCCTTGCTTACAGCCTCGTGCTGTATATGCATATATATATCCTACTTACAAGTTACTATGACTCAAATCTGAAACTCTCATGGTTTAAAATACCAAGTGAGATTCAGAGTCACATAATATTTGCGTTCTACCAACAGCCCAATGTTTTTTCAGTAACATATGCTCACACCATATAAAATTGACTCTTGTGCAGAGGTGAGCCATTGTATTGTAAATTCCACTCACAATAATCCTCGTGTAACTCAGTCTGCGAGCTGTATTTCAAGATACCCTTAAACCTTCAAACTCAGCCATTCCCCTTGCATTCTGCACTTTCCTAGGTACCAGTTCACCACGAAAATTTGACATATGAATAAGCAAAATATATACACACAAGATCAGTGATTAGCTGATATTAATTTTTTTTTTTTCTGATCATCACTCAACAAAGTTGCCGAAGTCCGAGATCTACATCTAGAAGCTGACTCAGTCAGCCCCACTGCTGCTGAGGCCTTGCGTCTCCATCAGTGATCATTTTTGAAGATCAGGGGTTCAGTCCCTCAATATTTTGGGGGAAAGAAGATGGATCAGCTGCCCAGCAAACAAAGGAGCCCTAACCAGTCTGAACTCATACACACTCAGCAATGCTGAAAGTATCTCTGCCTCAGTGCAGTTCACAGGTTTGTTTCAAGCCGGTTGCACTAAAATCTTACAAAAAGTGAAAGCAGAGCAGAGGATTGTTCATTGCTTCACTGTAAATAAGAGTACGTCGGGAGGAAGGGTCTGATTTTCACAAGGGCATGAGCACCTGCAGCTCCCATACCAGCTAGGAAGAGCAGCAGGTGTTCACGCGTCTCTGAAATACCAGGCTTTGAACTTAAAACACATGAATCCTTGGATGACCTCCCAGAGGTGAAGTGAGTCCTGCCATTTTGGGACTGGGTGCCATTTAGAGCATTGTTAGAGATTTAGGAAATCAATTCAGAGCTGGATACAACTATAAAAAACATACAGGCTGTTTTGTTTTACAGATGAAGAAAAGCTAAATGTAACTAGCCTGGACTGAGAAAATTTCGTCTCTTGGCAGATGTCTAAAGTATCAGCAGAGACAGAGCGAGAGCAAGACTTTGCTCAGATGGAGGGTGATGCTTTAGAGCTGCGGCGTTCATCTGTGCCACAGGGTAGTGAAACCAACTCATTTTTGACATCTCACACATATGCAATTGAAAAGTGAACTTGCAAAAAGGGGTTATTTCAAGAGCTGAGTGAAACTAGCTTGTTCGGTTTGCAGAGTTTTTGTGTTAACTTTCTTATGTTTTGCTTCATACAGTTCTGTACCCCAGGAGTTTTGCTTTGAGTTTTAGCTTCAAACAAAGCAAAACTGATTGTAAACCACTGTATTTTGACTTTTCATGTTGAAACTATATCTCAGCCAGAAAGTTTCAAAAGCCAAAGTGCAGAGTACTGGTAGCCTGGGGTTTAGCTCAGCCCATGTTCAAGCTGTCAGACTGAGGGTCAGAGACAAGCTTTCCCTGCATGCAGTGATGTTGAGACCTGGCTTTTCTGTGCAGTCCCATGTCTGCATGAAACTACTCAAAACCACCCAATTTTATGTAATTTCTTCCAGAAATAATAGGTGAAGCCATCCCAGACTTGTCAGATTAAACTAACATTAAATAGTGGCAAATTAGTAATTGTTATTTTTAGTAGATTTGTTTCTAGCTAGGTCCAATAAAATTATTATAAAGGTTTGTTTAAAAAGAAATCCAGAGATACAGATAGCACTATTTATGGCTAAATGAATGCTGTTTGCTTACCTTTATCTTAACAGACATGATTTGTCAGAAGCAGTATGGCAGTGTCCAGAGACACCTTCCTGAAGGAAACTTTGAAGAAACACTTACTTAAACATACTTTTCTCCTTTATTTTATCCACTTTCCACATTTATTTTCTTAGCAGCCATCAGCCCAATGGTTAACACATTGGATTATCATTCTTAATGGCCATAGAAAATCATTTGTCTAATTTACAACAGCATTTATTATCTTATTTCCATGGTCATCATTTAACTTTCCACTATATTAATAACCAAGACCAATTTTACCTAGCAAGCAACCTAAACCTTCTAACTTGACAAAAATACTGCGTGCTTATTTCTCTTTCTAACCATCAAAGAAGGTCATGACGATGACTCTGGGTATCAGCATTTTTCCTGTGTGATTCACTTACACCAAGCAAACCCTCTAGACCTACATTCTTCCTTTTTTGAATTTCTGCTTAGCCAATAGCATCAACAGGTCCCCTTCTCTGTGGGTGGTGATAATGTCAGTACACCACTGCCCAAATAACCTTTCTCAATAGGGAAATGCTAACATTTAATTATTTAAATTTAAACCACATGTATTTTGGTCTCATAACTGCACTCTGTATTAACTGCCTTTAGTTATTAATTTGTATCACTAAAAATCTTAACGAAACCAGTTATTTAAATTGGAAATGTTAAGTGCAGTAAACATCTAAAATTCGTGTATGAGCTATAATACATCAAAATATTTAAATAGTAACTAAATATTTTACCTAACCGTTGTAAACACATTTCCAGAATTAATAATGACACAGCTCTGCGTATGTTCAGTGCAAAGCTGTGTCTCAGAAGAGCTGTTCTTTTTAGCCCGTTTCAAGTAACTTAAGCAATGGCTTTCGAATGGTTTCTATCTCTTACCTTCATCTTATCCAGAAACAAAAAGTGTCATTTAAGTGCTGTCTACGTGAGACCTCCACCACGAAAAGCAAATTATGTGTGGGTTGACCACATGCAGTTTTCCTCCTGGTCCTCTCTGGAAGAGGCACTGCCACTGTATACATTCTTTACATACATTGTCGTAGGGTGATCACAAATACACAGCAGCCAGTGGAGTAAAAATATTGGTATTTGGGACAAATACTCAGGGACTTCTTGTTCAAACAACACGAACCACAGTTGGGATAAAGTGTAACAGTTTCCCCAAACTAAATTGTTCCTCAGTAAAATTTAACACAACTGCAATTATTAAAAAACTAATAGACAGATTAGCTCTAAAACTGCAATTATATTAAAAACTAGGGGGGATGGAAAGACTGTACAAAATTTTAAAGTGTTTTCTGTAACCTCTAGAAAAGAAACAGTTTATTTAATGTTTACACATATGATTTAAATAATATTTACACAGTTCTTTACACATACTTATAGTCATTATTTTAATTATACATTTCATCATATAGATGCTTTACATATACATATAACGCATATAAAACTGTAAACCTTTATGTTGTAGATAACAGAATTTAGATATAAGCACATTATCCTTTGAACAGCATTTTTTAAAACATGTACCACCTCCCAGGTACAAATTCACGCTGCCTTTTTTTTTTAAATCTGAATTCTGTAGCTAATTCCGTAAACTAAATGTTTCACTACCCAGAATACACTTTAGCTCCCTGGACTAAATTAATAAAAGGAACGTCTTTTCCCAGTCTGGCTGGGGGAGCTTACTGGGGCTGGTAAATTATATCAAAAATAACAGTCATCTGAGATGGTTCCAGTTACTCAAGAGATATTCTGTGGGCTTGGTCGCAAATTTCAGGGTGCAGGTTGTAGCTCTCCAAGGCTTCTCGTAATGCACATTCTTTCCCATTTCACAAACTTTCAATTAATTCCCAATCCATAAACTTTTATCACATGCCCTGGTATTTGGTAAAAACACTAAAAATGCCATTATCCCCTTCTTAAGGGACAAACCGTTCCCAGTTCTCTGTAGGAGTCTTCCTCCACCTTCATTCACGCTCAGATTCCCAGTGATCAGTGAAATGAATGACACCAAGAGGGTATCTGGTTTTTGTTTCAAACAACCACTGCAGCCATGCCTTGGGGGTTCATCCTGAAAAAGATTGATAAAGACTTAAAAAAAAAAAAGAGTAAATGAAAACAGTTCTTCTGCTTCATTTGCAAATTATAAAATTAATATTGTACACTACTAAATCAGATGTTATGATTGCTTTGTAAGTCACCCTACATCATGCCTTTTTCTGTAACAATTTCATTTTTTAAACTTCTGCAAAAGTAGTCCAAATTCCTATCGATCATAATGCTAGTGACTGATTAAAAAAAGCTCATGGGAAAGTGTTCTCTGTTTATACAATCCTAATTAATGCCTGTGGTGAATTTTATCCAGAATTTGCTACCTTCCTATTGTTTTAATTTTATTTTAAGATGAGTTATATATTTTATACATAT
>NW_009209843.1:0-295 GCF_000690835.1 Fulmarus glacialis
GCAGCTCCCGCCCCGGGTGGGCCGAGGCACAGCTACCTCTGGCTGGTTCAGGACCCAAGCTTTCAGGTGTGGCTTACTGCAACAAAAGCGGAGGCTTAAAATGTGGTTGTAAGTTAAGTGCGTGTAACTACATTCTGTAAAATACCTGCCAGATTCTAACAGCTTGTATTTAATTAGGGGAAAAAACCCAAACCACTGCCACCGCCAGCTCACTGCCAGCCCTGCCGACTCTCTCTGGGGGCTTTCCTGCGCTCAGGTGCAGCAGTAAGCGGCCACAGAGCTGCACCTCGCGAGG
>NW_009209843.1:414-4345 GCF_000690835.1 Fulmarus glacialis
AGCTGGGCAGGGTCTGCTCGAGGTCTCTGGAAGATCTCAGGCTCTTGCAAAGCTGATAGCCAAAAATGTTTCAGTTTTCTTTAGTTCTATAAATGGGAAAAATCCAGCATGGAACAGTGGTGGGACAGACGGCTCCCAGTGCCCTGCCTCTGCTGATGAACCCACACTTACGTTGGAGATGGACCAGGCTGAGGTTGTTTCACATGAGGTTTTTCCCTTCCTAGTTTAAACATTGTTAAGCCTTTTCACATTAGCTTTGTTTGCCGCAACCTGTCTGTCATGGCTCCGGAGGGTCTCTGCTCACAAGCGTGCACAGCCGCGCTCCCGGCAGCTCTTCCAGGACAAAACACATTCACGGGACACAGCCACGGCTGGGCTTCAGCAGGGCTGGCCGGCGTGTGCTCATCTACCTCTATTAGATTTCTTTTTAAAAGTACAGCAGCTTATATTTTGTTGTTGCTTCCAAAGAAGGTTAAATATGCCCTAATTTGAACTTGAAGAATTATTTTGCTTTCACTCAAATATCCAGCTACACTGTATGAAACCCAGGCTCGTGAGGCCATTGCATGAGAATCGGATTGCCCCCACCTCCCTCCCGCAGGGTCCTACTGCCAGAGGTTTTATTCCCTAGTCATTACCAGGACAGATATTCCTGGGTGCTATGGTGAAGCTCAGTTATTAAAAAAAAGAAAGGAAAAAAAAGAAGCCACAAATCAGAGGTTTCAAACAGCAGTTAACTTTCTTAACCATCACTTGCTCGCTAAGTGCCAGGGATCCTGTAGATATTTATGGGAGGCAACCCAACACAGTGAAGCTGCTCCGTCTGAGTGAGTGCGCACCTACGCCATGCGCTTGCTTGGCTCTCTCTTTTGTGCCTAGACCCTCTTTCTCCAGTCGCCCCCACCGTGACACATGCCGTTTGCTACTGCGCTCCTTTGTGGAGATGAAGCCCATACAGAGGGGACAGCATGCTTCACTCCCAGGCGCCACACCAGAGACAAAAGAACTTGGATTATGTCAAAGTTTGTTCCCTAACCTGAGGGTGGGCAAACAATACCTTAGCGGGGACTGTGCCCTCAAATGCCTCCATGTCTCCTCTGCCACACAACACACCTCCATGGAAGCACGCTGTATTTGTACCGTGCTGGTGGCCGTCACTGCAGCTTCTCATCGTTGTGGGCACTTCGAACCGAAACATCTCTTTTATGTACACATGCTAAAGTCACTGATGTCACCGGACAGCCCGGTGAGGCCCACAACTATGTATTTTGACATGGCCAATCCAAAGGACTGAGGCCCAGAGCGTTGTGGATATGATTCAGTGCAATCCCGTTGACCTGTGGTCCTGGCTTCCCTCTCTGGTGTGGTCACGTGGGATGGGGGGTGAGAGCAGCATTTTCCTACTCGTTGTGATTGATTCTTCCAACCTAGACCTCCATTATCCTTTTCCTGAACTCAGCCCCTGCACATTGAAATAGTGTTTCCAGACATATCCTAATGAGGCCAGGAGGATGTAGGGACATCCAAGGACCAAAGTAAAAAGATTTTTTTCTGGAGCAGTACTTCTCCTTTCCAACCTCGTTTGATATGTCTGCATTGAACAGCAAAACAATGTTGACCTAACCCTGGTAGTATTCAGAATTTAGTCTTTACCAAAACTTTATAGCTTGCATATCTCTTCACAGTTCTGAAATATGCAGGATTGAGCATAAATAAGACTTTGTCAAGAGTGGAGAGATCTACCCAGATATTAAGAAAGATTATTCTATACATAGATCTACAGAAAATGATTCGGACTGATTTTTTTATTTAGATGTGAATTGGGGAGAGTTGGTAGGTAGTCGTGATGTTTATGAGCTATTTATGGCCAACTTGTGAGGTGTTTTGGGTTTTTTTTTGTTTTTAAAAAGAAGGAAAACTTCAATGCGTTAAAATGTGGGAGTGTAGTTGAAATTGTCTTAGGCATGATTTTTCTCACTAAAAATGTATTCTTATGTTTCAACTAACGTAATTTGGTTTAAAAGAATACTGCAAAGGTAAGTCATTTTTTCAGAGCAGTAATTATTTTCGTCCTGAGAAGCTGTCAGGGTTATATTGTTAACACACAACTTTTTTGAAATATGAATGTGATATATTAATGACCCAATCTGTTCCCCCAAGGAGCCATTTGGTTTTTAGCTTTTTAACTACTTTTTTTTTTTTATATTGAGGAAACAATCAAACTCTCATCTGGGACTTTTTTCATTGACATCACTATGATTGCTTTGGGCTCTTATAAAGGAGAATTAATTAAGGGCACTGATTCATGATGGAATTGGATTCAACTTTGGCGGCTAAAGAGGTTACTGCTGAGGTGATAACCTCAGCTCTTCTGAACCTGACAGGAGTCATGAACCAGAGACCCCTCCTGCTGCAGCTCACAGCCCAGCATGTTAACATAAATTGAAATCAATGGCTGTTGGAGTTAATACACCATGCTGTGAACTGTGGTGGCCCAAGAGCAGAGAAACTACCTCTTCTGCCACCTCTGCTACAGTAACCTCTGCCAGAGGGGTGGGATGGCCATCAGGGAGCAATAGCTTTTTTGGTGGTCCAGAGCCTGCAAATCCCCCTCTGTGCCTTACCATAGAGCTACAGTGTGAAAAGCTGGATATTAAGTATCAGACCGAGTTGGATTTTTGTTAGATTGCTGTATCCGCTAGGCTTGGCTAGCGCAGCTAGTCTGCTTGATTTCAGGAGGAGTTTTGTGGAGGTTTACGGCTCTGCAAAACAATAAGCTAAATTTTGTAAAATTTCACTTTGAAATAAGCCAGGCAAAAGATACTCTTCCCAGCTAACATCACCATTCCCTGCACAATAAGTATTTTATGCATGATTTTAACTTGGAGGTGGGAGAAGAGCCAAGAATGAGTTCCCAAGGTATACAAAACCTTACTAAATTGGAGCATTATACTAGGAAAAAAGTGCACATGCAGATGTGAATTCAACTGATCTTCAAGGGGACGTTTCCTTTTGCAATCCTATTCTCATTTCTACAGCTGCTGGTGATTACAGCCTAGACCATTGTAGCTACTGCCATTAAAAGAAAAGCCTAAATTTAAGTAGTGTCTCCAACAGAGGCAAAATTGAAACCAAGGTGCTAGTGTCTGGCTGTTAACACCTTAGACAAAGACCAGAAATACAGATGGAGAATTATTTCAAGTGAAGAAGAGACTTTCATCACAGAAGAACATTAAAAAAGCGCAGTTCAATGTCAGCGAAAGCTAATAGTGAATTTGTGCAAAGTTCAGTGAAGTAGGTTCTGCAGATTTGCTTGGAATAAAACAACATGTGATTACATTCTTCAAATATTTCTATTTTGGTTTAAAACTCAAGTTAAATATCTTAATAATGAAGCAGGGAAAAGACATCCAAAATAAACTAGATGGTTTAGGTACTTTTGAAGGAGAGCAGAGATAGGAACATTTTTTCAACTGCTTTTGTTTTCAGAGCCTGACTTGTACACATATAAAGTACCAAAATGCTGCAAGTTGTGCCCCTTTGCCATTCATCTCAATTTTTGACAGTTCCATATGGTACATATACAGCTATTTATTATCTTAGCTGAATTTGGCCCAGAAACTTCTACAGGAGATTTCACCTGGTATCAGCAGATTGCATTTGATCTCATACCTGCCATGAAGTCATTTCAGTAAGAATATGTGATGGCAAAAATGTACAAAGTTCTTATAATTAGGCATCATAAAACATTTGTAACTGTTACTGAGCTGTAACTTAGGAACCGTATCCCAAAGAAGTGAAAGACTCACCCAGGAGAGCATCTTCCATCGGTTCTTCCTAGCTCACGCCGATTTCCGTGAGGGATTCGGATCAGGTGTGGAACTGATTTGTCATTATCTTATTAAGTGTAGCCCTACCTCTGCTCACTTTT